>NC_133459.1:118778439-119078439 GCF_048565385.1 Saimiri boliviensis | reverse complement strand
CATATTGCAGTTGGATGAGGGACCGAAGAACAGCTGAGGCAAACAATAGACTTAAAAGCCTTAAAAAACAAACAAACAAAAACAAACAAACAAACAAACAAACAAAAAACCTTGGGACTTTGTAAAACTCCAACATACTCCTAAGACTCTAGAGGGCCACATTCATGGAAAGGGCTGTGCACATGTCCAAGAAACACCTAAGTGCTCAACCTCTGGCTAAACTTGAGGCTCTGCACAAGCAGGAAGTAAAGAGTAAGGCATAGTTGTAAAGTACCTGGTTAAGTGTTGAAGGAGTGTCCCAATACACATATAACTTCAACAGAAAGATTTATTGGTCCCAGGCATTTAAGGAAATCTCTGCCCAATTATGAGCTGACCACTAAGTCAACTGAGCAGAGATTTCAGTGCCCATATGTGACAAAGAATACAGATTTTATACAATTAGTTCCGAAAAATCACTAAAATAACACTGGGGCAGAGGGGAGAGGGAGTTTGATTGATTATCAGAGTTGTGATATTATTTTAAACGTGCAGTATTCAACAAAAAATTACAAGGTACAAAAAAAAAAAAAAAAAGAACAAAGTATGGCTCATACATACGGAGAGAAAAGCAGTCCACAAAACTATCCTTGAGGAAAGCCAGATATGGGACTTACTAAACTAGATAAAACTTTAAAATCAGTTATTTTAAGCTTATTCAAAGAACTAAAAGAAACGCATGTCTAAAGAACTAAAAGTATGAGAATATCAATAAAAAATAAAAATTATGAAGAAAGAACCAAATTCTGGAATTAAAAAGCACAACTAAAATGAGCAATTCACTAGAAAAGTCAGTGAACCTGAAAATAGATCAAATGACATTATCCAGTCTAAGGAACAGAAAGAAAAATCAATTTTAGAAATGCATAAGGCCTATGAGACCTATAAGACAAGATTAAACATACCGTCATATACATAATAGGAATTCCAGAAGAGAGGGGATATAAGGATGAGGCAGAAAAAGCATTTGAAGAAATGTGACTAAAAATTCCCCCAGTTTGATGAAAAACATTAACCTAAACACCGGAAAAAGCTCAAGGAACAACACAGAGGATAAACCCAAAGAGATCTACACCTTAGACACATCATAAAACTATTGAAAAAGGAAGCGAGAATCCTAAAAGAAGCAAGAAAGCAGCGACTTGTCACAGACAAACATCTTTAGTAACATTAACAATTAATTTTTCACGAGAAACCATGGAGGCCGGATGGCAAAGGTGTCAAAGTACTGAAAGAAAGACTCCCAACCATGAATTCTACAACTATTTTTCATAACGGAAGAAGAAATTAAGACATTTACAGATTTAAACAAATACTAAAGAGTGTCCCTCAGGCTGAAATGAAAGGACACTAGATAGCAACATGAATCTGTCTGAAGAAATAAAGAGCATGGTGAAGGTAACTACATAGGTAAATATAAACGACAGTATAACTGTTTTTTCTTTGTGACTTTTTTTTCTCCTGTCTGATTTAAAAGGTATAAAAGGATGTATGTATGACAATAATAGCACAACGGAGGGAGAGGGAATAGAGCTATATAGGAGCAAAATTTTTGTATATTATTAAAATTAACTTAGTATTAATTTGAACTAGACTAAAATTAAGTTGTTAATTATAATTCCCAGGGCATCCACTACAAAAATGAATTAAAAGTATACAGTACAAAACAAGTGATTTAAGTGATACACTAGAAAATATATATTTAACATAAAAGGCAGCACTAGAGGACTAGAGGAATAAACACCCCAAAAAACAATGAGACAAATAGAAAATAAAGAGCAGAATAGCAGATGTAAATTCCACTTTATTGGTAATTATATTAAATGCAAATTAATCAGGCACTTCAATCAAAAAGCATATATTGGCAGAATGGGTAAAAAACACAATCCAACTATATACTAGCTATAAGAGACACAACTGAGATTAAATAGATAAAAACAAATTGAAAGTAAAAGATCAAAAAAGTTATACTATGCAAAAAGTAACCAAAGAAAATGTTTTATAATAATAAAAAGGTCAATTCATCAAAATTACATGCCACTTATAAAAATGTGCACACCTAATAAGAGAACCCCAAAACACATGAAGTTGAAACTGACAAAATTGAAAGGAAGAAGATAATTCAAAAATAATACTTAGAAACTTTAATACTTCACAATCAATAATGGATAGTATAGATAGAAGATCAAGGCAATAGAGGACTTGAACACTATAAATTCTACAGAACATTCCACCTAACAACAGAAAAAGGAACGTTTTCCAGTATGTACCATGTCTTAGGCCATCAGACAAGTTTCAATAAATTCTAAAGAAATGAAAATCATAGTATGTTCTCTGACCACAATGGAATAAAACTAGCAATCAATACCAGAAGGAAATTGGTAAATATGTGGAAATTAAACAATGAACATCTAAGTAACCAGTAAGCCAAAGAAGAAATTGCACTGCAAATCAGAAAATATGTTGAGATAAATGAAAGCAAAAACACAACACATTAAAACTTACGGGATGAAGTAAATGCAATGCTTACAGGGAAATTTATAGCTATATATGCCCGCATTTAAAAAAAAAAAAAAAAAGATCTTAAATCCATAACCTAACTTTCTATCTTTATAAAAACACAAACTAAACTCAAGGCAGACAAAAGGAAAAAATAAAAATAAAAAACAAAGCAGAAATAAATGAAGAACAGAAAATCAGTAGAGGGAAAAAAAATTAGTGAACCCAAAAGATAGTTCCTTGAAAAAAAGAAAATTGACAAATTTTTAGCTAAACTAAGAAAGATTTAAATCACTACAGTGGGAAATGAAAAAGGAGTCAATACTACCAACCTTATATTCATAAAAAGGATTATAAAAGAACACTATGCAACTGTGTGCCAACAGATTACATAATGTAGATGAAATGAACAAATTCCTAGAAAAATCCAAACTGTTGAAACTGACTAAAGATGACACAGGAATCTGAATAGACCTATAACAAGCAGAGAGAACTTCCCACAAAGAAAAGGCCAGGACCCAGCCGACCACAGTGGGGAGCACCTACTTGATAGGCTGAAGCAAGAGGATAGATCATTTGAGCCTAGGAGTTCTAGGCTGCAGTGAGCCACGATTGTGCCATTACACTCCAGCCTGGGCAATAGAGCAAGACTCTGTCTCATAAAAACAAACAAACAAAAATCCACGACCAGATTGTTTCCCTGGAATCTGGGGAACATTTCAAGAATTAACACTAATCCTCAAACTCTTCCAAAATTCTTCTCAAACTTTTACCCATTCTGCCAAAAAAAACAGGAGGAAACACTTCCTAACTCACTCCTATGAGGCCAATATTACCCTCATACCAAAATCAGACAGTTACCACAAGAAAACTACCGACAAAAATCCCTTAAAAATTAAATCAGAAAAGTCATTTTTTTCTGTAAAGACATGCCATCTAGACCCCTTCATCCTCCTGTTGCAAGCTGAACTGGTTACTCTTCAGACCTGCTGTACAGTCCTATCCTTGAATCTCCCTTCATAATCATCCTAGAAATTCTCTCCACTCTTCTCCCGTACTGCATCCTATTTCCTGGATGCCTCCTCTTTTCAGTTACCCCATCACTTTGATGGAGCCTGTGCCTTCTAGTAACTTCCTGATACAGTTCTTTTGAAGTAAATATTCTAACAATCTCATGTTTCATATTTTTAGCCTCTCCCACACTTGATAGCTGGGTAGGGTATAGAATGGTTTGGAAATAACTCTCCTTCAGGATTTTCAAGGTATTATTCCATTACTGATTACTTTCAAATGCTACCTATTTCTACTCCCTTCTTTGTGCTTTATTCCTGAAAGCTTTTTGATCTTCCCTTTATTTCTGCTGTCTGAAATTTCACCATGATGTATCTTGATGTGTTTTTTTTTTTCAGTCACCATGTTGAGCATTTACGAGCCCTTTCACTGTGGACATTCATATTTCTTGCTCAGTTATTCTTAAAATAATTTCTTCCATTTTGTAATTCTTTTTTTTTTTTTTTTTTTTTTTTGAGACAGATACTCACTGTCACCCAGGCTGGAGCATAGTGATGCAAACTTGGCTCACTGCAACCTCCGCCTCCTGGGTTCAAGCGATTTGCTGGGATTATAGGCGCACATCAACAGGCCCCGCTAATTTTTGTATTTTTAGTAGAGATGGGGTTTCACCATGTTGGCCAGGCTGGTCTTAAACTCCTGACCTCAGGTGATCCGCCCACCTCAACTTCCCAAAGTGCCGGGATTACAGGCGTGAGGCCACTGCACCCAGCCAATTCTTACTTTTCATATGTTGAATGTGCATGCAAGTGTGATCCTCTAGTTTTCTTATTTTCTCCTACTTTACAACTCTTTTGTCCTGCTCTGAGGGAGTTTTCTCAACTTTATCTTCCACCCTTCTAATAAGAATTTAATATCCTGAATTTCCATCTCTTCTATGAAATGTTTCATATTCTAAACTTCTAGGAGCTCTTGTTTTCTGGACACTGCTTTTTCACAGCATCTTTTCTGGTTTCAAAGATGCAGTATCTTTACTTCCCGAGGAATCAGTAACTTTTTATAAAAACTTGACTTCTGGAAGTATTTCTATTTCCCTCTTCTCTTTCATATTTGGGTTATCCTCAAATGTTTGGTGATCCTTAAACTCCTATTTAAGAGTAAGGGACTTAAAAGCTGCCTAGAAATTCTGTCTTAATGAGTAGACATACTGTAGGATTATCAATCAGGGCCCGTCTGTTATTAGCTGTACATTTTCCTTGATCTCATCAGTTTGCTGTCACAGAATGAAGCTTTCCATCTCACATCTAGGGGCAAGAACTTGTCAGCCAGTATTCTCAGAACTGGGAGGGAAAATGAGACTGGGAATAACTTTCAAATCTACATGTAGATTTTTATTTAATTCTCCTTGTTTTTCAGTATGATTGCCCTTAACCTCAACTGTGGCCAATATTCTCAAATACAGATCCTCAGGTTGAGAGTCGAAGAAGAAACTTGGATGAGGTAAAAGACCCTTTCCGGGCACCATAAGTGTTGCTTACTTATTACAGACTTTTAGACGGCACCTTTGGAGGTCCCTGCAGCCACCAATTCCTGAAGCATTCCAGGGCCCTGTAGCACCAGTTCTAGACTAATTCTGGGCCTTCTCCACTGACAGCAGAAGGGTCAGCTTTCTCTTATCTACAAACCAACGGATGTGGGTCTATTCCCAAGAACTCTGGAGCCATACACAGGTATAAAAAAAGTGACTACTTAAGCAATTCAGAGCTGGGTTTTCAGAAAAGCTTCCTGCACCACTAGTTCATCAGGATAATCAAAAACATTCATAGTTCAGAAAAGTTCATAGTTTTGCTGTCATTCCTCCTGACCCATACTACCTATACAGAAACCCCATTTTTCAGAGATGTAGATGAAACCTCTAGGTACCAGTGATAGTAGGGAACAACCCACTGTATTTTGCTTTAGCTGATTTGCCTCATCAGATAACTTGGACAGAGTTATTTTACCTGGACAGAGTTATCATACCTCCCTATTTTACCACATTCCCCAAAACCTCACTATTAACGTCTTTACTTGTTGCAGTTAAATGCTAAGTAATAACTGCACAGATGAAGGTGATACATGAATAATCAAGTTTGAAAAGCACAGGAGTAGGAAAACAAAAAACTGACAGCAGGAATAATGGAAGGCTGTGTACCCAAAGCCTGAAAGGACTCAATCAGTACTGCCCATCAGAATAAAAAGAAAGGCCAGTCTCGGTGGCTCATGCCTGTAATCACAGCACTTTGGGAGGCCACGGCAGGAGGACTGCTTGAGCCCAAGAGTTCGAGACCAGCTTACAAAGTGTGACCCTCCCCCAACATCTCTACAAAATAATAATAATAATAATAATAGAAAGAAAAAAATGGCTATGAGAGCCTGGGCAATACCTGTTGGAGTGAAGGGGAAAGACTTAGCTCCAGCAGAGAACTACTACATAATAAATCCTAAAAGCAGCCAGGCGCTGTGGCTCACACCTGTAATCCCAGCTCTTAGGGAGGCAGAGGCGGGAGGACAGCTTGAGCCCAGGAGTTTGAGACCTGTCTGGGCAATATAGCAAGACCCAGTTCTCCACAAAAAGGAAAAAACAAAAAGACAAAAAATAAATAAATAAATCCTAAAAGCTTAATATGTCCAAGTTAAGCCTATATTAACTGTGAGAATGGTTAAAATGTACATGTTATACTGAAACATGGTATCTTAAAATTCTAAAACTACTAGCTCCCAAGCTTCTGTTCTATTTCCTAACTCAAAAAAAAAAAAAAAAAAAAATTTAAAAAAAACTGTATTACATATATAATTTTTCCTGTTTTTCTAATTCTTCTATTTTAGAAACATCCTTTACCAATATAAAACACAATATGCATTCAATTTAGGAATTCTTAAAAACTCTACATTTTATAGGAAAATAATATTTTCCTATACAAGCAGAGTATTCTCAAATGTTCCTAAATTTTAAGACAAGTATCTATTTAAAAACAAATATAAACATGTAGTCCACACAGTTAATTTTTATTATTTCCTGTTTTCCCACCAGCTCTAATATAAATTATAATGTCTCTTAAGCCATGGCTAAAATGCAGAATTTCAACTCAAAATTCAGCACACAACTACAAGCTCTTACCAGTTATCTTAACTAATTTTTACTTCTAAATACTAATAATTAGGAAAACACCATTATAACATAACTTTCTTGGTTTTCGAACTAAACTTAACAGAAAAAAAATCCAAACCATTTTTTTTTTTTTTTTTGGATAAAGGCATACGTCAATCAGTGTTAAGTAATTAACTCTTTCTTCAAGTACATTTATTTTGAATACCGGAAGATAATAAAATTGTTTCATTCTTATTTTAGCTCTGCACTACAAACTGAGGAGCCACAGTATTTGATCTGACTTACTTTAAAACTACCCATCTTTACTCTTAACATACCCTCACCACTTACCAAGACAGTATCACTAACTGGCCTTCCTCAGTTCAGTCTCCTCTCCAATCACGCTGTATCTGGCTGCTAATCATATTTCTTCATGTAATTCTGTTCAACGATCTTCAGCAGAATGCCTTACTTCCAATTTCTAATCCAAATTTCTTCAGATTCTTCCAACTTATGCCACAATCTTATTATTTATTATATTTGTTTAAAATAGACTCTACTTTAACCAAGGAAAACGTTTGCATTCCACAATTCTCATGTCTGTGCTTTTTTTCCTGAGCCGGAGTTTCACTCTGTTACCCACGCTGAGTGCAGTGGCACGAACTCAGCTTACTGCAACCTCTACCTCCCAGGTTCAAGTGATTCTCCTACCTTAGCCTCCTGAGTAGCTAGGATTGCAGGCACCCACCACCACACCAGGCTAACTTTTTAAAATATATTTTTAGTAGAAACGGGGTTTCACCATGTTGGCCAAGCTGGTCTCGAGCTCCCGACCTCAGGTGATCCACTTGCCTCAGCATCCCAAAATATCTGTGCTTTTTTAACATGCTCTTCCCACTAGCTGTTATTTCATTATTCCCTTTCCACCAACCTATACATGCCATTTCTTCAAAATCTAGGTAAAAGATTATTTGTCAAGAGGCATTATTAATCTTATTGCAGATCATTTTATTTTTGTCAGCTCAGTAATTTAAATGTGTCATGGTTAAGTACGCTTCAAGTTACATCTTAGATCATGAGCTCTCTGGAGTAAGCGACATATCATATGCTCTGTGTATATGCAACCCTACCCCTGGTGAAGCATTAGGTGAATTCTGTATGACAACTAACCCAGTTAAATAAAACATGTGAAAACTGGGGGAAAAACAACCAAACAAGATTTTTCTGAATACAAAAAAATCAAATCTCCCAAAACTAAATTCAAATATGACATTCACTTTTGTCAAAAAAAAAAAAGTTAACATAGAACACAGCCTTGAGTGTATTTTTTCTATATATATTAGTCTGTTCTAAAAACTATAATTAAGAATATTCTAATTGTTTTATGTTAGTGATTTTCTAAATCTAGCCCCCAAAAGCTGATATGTGTAAAGTCTCAATATTTTGGAGATAATAATCACATACTTTTTGCAATGCCTAATTTAACCAATTTGTTTTAGCCTTTTATACTTCACAATAAAAAAAGTTGGCAGGTGAGATTTTATTATTTCAAGAAAAATACTAAAATCCTTGGAGCAAGAATATATTAAACGAACTTATTACAAACTCCAAAAGATAAATATTTTCTTTTTCTTTTCTTTTATTTTATATTTTTAGAGACAGAGTTTCTCCATTTTGACTAAGCTGGTTTCAAAGCCCTGACTTCAGGTAATCTGCCCATCTTGGCCTCCAAAAGTGCTGGGATTACAGGCATGAGCCATCACACCCAGCCTAAAGTAAATATTTTCATTTATAAACTCAAAAGCATTCACAATCCAAATGTTAATGAGAAAGTCTTTTCATGTCCATTTCTGCACAATTTACATATTTATTCTTCACAACTAGGTATACTAGAATGTGAAGATATATTTTTTATTATGTACTTTTAACAACTTTATTATAATACACATTTCAGAAAAAATTCTTTATCCCCAAAGCACCAATTTAATATTGCTATACTACAATAAGGTTTCTACTGCTCAGTATTTATGAAAAATAATGCTACAACTATTAATTCCATTTGGAAAAAAAAACTTAAGCACTAAAAGTAAAAATCATAATCAACAATTTCATTTCAGTTTTCCATTTATAAAGTCTCTTACACGGGTTTTAACCATTTACACTTGTAAGCAACTGTTCATAAAGTAACATTCTAGTTATATTCTATTTTTTCGTTGAACAGGTAGATACCTACCTATAAAGAGAAGTACACCTATTTATTCCTACCTCTGAAATCACAATCAGAAATACCCAAATAATTTAATAAGCAACCTGAAATGCCTAATAGCTAACTGACATAATGCCTGGAAGCTATCATCAAGGAGGCTCCAAAAACCATCTATATAAGGAGGCAATCCACAACCTCCTCCACCTACTTCCTGGCTATATGCCTAGAGAATACTGTAATGACAGCAAGCCAGACAACTATGTTATCAGTGGAGACAATTCAAATCTCTGCATTCTAAACCAAATATCAAGTCATAAAACTAACTTCAAAGGATTACTATTAATGAACACTAAGAAGCACCTCTCTGATTTTATCACTGGGGGCAAAAAAAAAGAAGGGCCATAGTGCCAAATATCATTTGATTTACCTCCCAATTCATATAACAATGCCAAACAAGGACAGGAAAAAAGGCAGATTCAAGCATCAATTCTCACTACCCTTGGGAAGGAGGACAAACATGCCATAAGAAGTTCAAAAACAAAATCTCCTGTCTCTACAAAAAATAAAAATATTAAAAATACAAAAATCAGCCAGCCATGATGGTACACACCTGTAGTTCCAGGTACTCAAGAAGCTGAGGTGGGAGGATTGCTTGAGCCTGGGAAATGAAGATTGCAGCGAGACGAGATTGCACCACTGTACTCCAGCTAGGGTGACAGAGTGAGACCCTGTCTCAAAAAATAAAAAGGAAAAGAAAAAAAAAACAAGCAAAAGCTAATTTATGGTGATACAGGTTAGAACAGTGGTTACTTCTATAGGAAGAAATTAATAGGAGGGAGCACAGGCACCTTCGTCAGTGAAGAAAGAGATTCTACATCTGAATCTGGGTATTTCATTTAAAATAGACTCTAACCAGGGAAAATGCTTGCATTCCACAGTTCTCATGTCTCTACTTTTTTACATGTTCTTCTCCCTAGGTGTAATCCAGTATCTCCTAGTACCTAGGGAGAAGAGCATGTAAAAAACTGTAAGGTACCTGGATATATTTACATGTATAAATTCACTGAGTTGTACTTAAGACTTGTGCACTTCACTGTATGTAAGTTACACACCTAAATAAAATTATTAAAAACAAGTCACCAATAATGGCTAAATCTAAAAACCTTTTCTCCATTCTCATCCTTCTTTATCAATCTCCATCACACTGCTAATCACAGAACATCAATATTCTCTAAATGAAACCCTTTCCCTTTTGAAGATCCACAAGGCTTTGTTAGGATGTTTCTTCCAGCCTTTTCTGTAGTGTCATAAATTCTCCTAAATATTAATTCAATATTTGGAGATGGTGTCTTGCTCTGTCATCAATTTTTGTTTCTTTTTTTTTTGGAGATGGTGTCTTGCTCTGTCACCAAGGCCGGTGTGCAGTGGCATGATCTAGGCTCACTGCAATGTCCGACTCCCAGATTCAAGTGATTCTCCTACCTCAGCCTCCCGAATAGCTGGGATTACAGGTGTGTACCACCATGCCCAGCTAATTTTTGTATTTGTATTTTTAGTAAGTAGAGACGGGCTTTCTCTGTGTTGGCCAGGCTGATCTCGAACTCCTGACCTCAGGTGATCTGCCCACCTCGGCCTCCCATAGTGCTGGAATTACAGGCGTGAGCCACCACACCTAAGTAATTCAATATTTATCAAGTGCTCATGTATGAGACATGATTTAGGCACTCCAGTACAAATTCCCAATCAGTATCTCTCTCTCTCTCTCTCTCTCTCTCTCTCACACACACACACACATACACACACAAACACACACACACACCTCAAACCACATTCCCTAAACTGGATTCAAGCCACTATATTACCTGGTTTCAAATTACATGTGCTGTTTTAATTCCGATCACTTCTTTAAAGGAATATTCTTCTCAAGCATTTTGTTCTCAACCATCTTTTATGGTTCAGTTCAATTTTTATACTATTCTTTCTGTATATCCCATAGGACTATCTATAACTGCACTGTCCAATACAGTAACTAACTATATGTGGCTACTGAATACCTGAAGTCTGACTAGTCTGAACTGAGATGTGATTTAAGTATGTAATACCAACATATTTTGAAGACCTCACACAGTTAAAAAAAGAAAAAAATGTAAAATAGTTCAATCATGTGTATATACGTTGAAATAATATTTTAGATATGCTGGGTTAAATAAAATACATTAATAAAATTTCACCTAGTTATTTTATTTTTGATGTGGCTATAGCAAATCTAAAATTGCATTTGTGGCTCAACATATTTCTGTTGAGCAGTGCTGACCTACACAATCTACTTATAAATGCCCACAAATTATCTTTTTCTTCTTCTTCTTAAACTGATAAATACAAATTGTCTATATTTATGGTGTGTAACATGATATTCTGAAATTCATATAAATTATGCAATGGTTAAACTTAGCTAATTAACATATGCATTACCTTACAGTTATATTTTGTGATGCAAACACTTAAAATATACTCTCCTAGCAATTTTCACATATATAATATTAACTATAGTCACTACGTCCCACAAATTATCTCTTAACATATGTCATCTTCCCAATGAGTGCCAGAATTCAACATTAAGCTTTTTTCTTTTATGAATTAAATATTATATTAAGAATTACTAACAGTAACTAAGTTTTAAGTGCTCATCAAATTTTAATATCCCTTTAAGATTTTTAACAAGCTTAAGGCATTTCAAACTGTAAAAATATTTTAAAAGTTTTCAGATAGCTATCAATTGAATATGTTATATGTCATCTGTATTTTACTTATATCCAATTCTAAGTCAAATGCCCAACCAGCATGGAAAGATAGCATGACTAAACCTGTAGCAATTCAAATCCCATAAAGTATCAGTTCTGACTGAGTCTGATTTTCTTCATCTTTATCACTCAGTAAAGAAAAGGGCAGCATCCATTTTGGTCGGTATCACTGTACCAATGTCCAGCAGCCAAAACAAAGAGCCTTTATATAGTAGTCCAAATAGATAATGTGAGCAATATGACACCACTTGAAACAAGGGTAGGGAGAAAAGTGTTTTTATAATGCTAAGCTTTAAAACTAGGAGATGAAACAAATTGTGTAACAAGGCAAAAGGATATATATGTAAGAAGGATAAGAAGGTAAAACAGAAAGGTCTCCTCTCTAGACCTTTCTCAAGATATACCTAGGTTATAACTTGGCTGTTCCACTATTAAGTGGATGTGTTTCGTCACATGTAAAGTGGGAATATAGACATCACAGAATTATTAATAGAATATAGTAGATGCTTAATTAATGACAATGTCATTTGTCAAATACTAACAATTATATAATGGTAATAAGATTATGGGTGACTTCCCCTCCTTCATTTTCCAAATTGCTATAAATATTTTTTAAGCATACATGAAAAACTTACAATATTTCATGCTAGCAACCCTCCTCAAGTGAACTTAAAATTACTTTTATTAGTCGTCTTTGACAAATTTGCTTATAAGCTTCAAATCTGTGTTTGTGCTAGGAGGTAAGTGGTATAAAGAAAATTAAAGAGGGGAAACTGGTAACTTTAACACCATACCAGCACAGACATATACAAAGCAAAGCAAAGTGTGGAGAGGAAAACAGCAAAAGGAAAGCTGTTCGGGAAATTTCCAACTCAAGACTATCCAATGAAAAGACCAAATTCCACCCTCCTCAATCTAGCTACCCACTAGCCCCTCCTCATTCTCACCTTGGGTTTATGTGCACATTACTAACACGCATAGCCACTCACCTTCTTCTCCCTACTAATGGTCACCACCACATGGCCTCATGGTCAAAAACTGAAAGACGAGTCAAAAAATTCAGGATGTTGTAACAAAGACAAACCAACACACTGGTTGGGAAATAACTTCATTAAAATGTACTCATTCCCAAGTGCATCTACTCATCTGCTGACAGTGTTGGAAATGCATTCCTGAAATATTTAACCTGGTTATAAGATTCTGCTGCTAAAATCAGAGAAGGCACACTTTGATGCCTACCTCTCACTTGTCTTTATAGATAGGGCGTAAAAATGGACATTAGCAAAAGTATATAACTCCAAATCACTCACAGGTGAAAATTTCAAGTTAATGTGGAAAGAGTAATTAAACAATGGTAATAACTATTATTACTCTAACAGCTAACACTTATTTTACTTAGCATTGTGTGCCAGAAGGCTAAGGACTTTACATGAATTATGTAATATAAACCCTAAACTTCTATGAAGATGTAATTATTAATTCCACTTGCCTAGTGCTCACAGTTAAATTTGAACCCTGCCAATTTTACTTCAAGACTTAGACTTTTAAACCTTATTACATCCTGCCTCTTTATATATGCATAATTACAATTGCAATTGTGATTCTATGTGTCTGTGTGTGTAAAGTATTTAGTGAGTCAGTAGCAAACAAAAGGCAATTAATTCCAACTCAGTGAAGGCTTTTACCCACCTTCACAAACCAACAATAAATTGGGCATCACCCTCTCTTCCCCAATAAATAGTGCTCTGAAAATACCAGTTATACAGTCATACATCATTTAAGGATGGATGTATATTCTGAGACATGCATTCTTTGGCAATTTGGTCATTGTGTAAACATCACAAAGCGTACTCAAACAAACCTAGGTGGTAGAGACTACTTACACACCTAGGCTATATGGTATAGCCTATTGTTCCTAGGCTACAACATGCTCCTGTAAAGCATGTTATTATACTGAATACCATACACAATTGTAACATAACTGTTAAGCATTTGTGTATCTAAATATAGAACATAAAATACAGGGCCGAGTGCAGTGGCTCAAGCCTGTAATCCCAGCACTTTGGGAGGCCGAGGCGGGTGGATCACGGGGTCAAGAGATCGAGACCATCCTGGTCAACATGGTGAAACCCCGTCTCTACTAAAAATACAAAAAAATCAGCTGGGCATGGTGGTGCGTGCCTGTAATCCCAGCTACTCAGGAGGCTGAGGCAGGAGAATTGCCTGAACCCAGGAGGCAGAGATTGCGGTGAGCCGAGATCGCGCCATTGCACTCCAGCCTGGGTAACAAGAGCGAAACCCCGTCTCAAAAAAAAAAAAAAAAAAAACCCATAAAATACAGAAAAGTACAGTATTATAATCTTATGGGACCACCATCATAAATGCAGTCCACTGTTGACCAAAAAATAGCATTATGCTGAGCATGACTGTCCTTAACATCTTTCTCAAGAAACTGATGAAAAAGATACTTGTAAGTAAAATATTAATCTTTTCAAAAAATTAAATAATTGATAGACTACAGGTAAATATGCTTTGTAAACTGTAAAGAATTTTAATCTTAACACTTTATTAGATATTTTTTATTTTCAATTGTCTATTTGGCTCATGACACATTTATGTTTCTAGAGTTTGTACAAAGTGTTTTTTGTTTGTTTGTTTGTTTTTTGAGACAGGTTCTCACTCTGTCACCCAGGCTAGAGTGCAGTGGCACAGTATCTCGGCTCACTGAAGCCTTTGCCTCCCAGGTTCAAGCAATTTTCCTGCCTCAGCCTCCCAAGTAGCTGGGACTACTAGTGTGCACCACCACACCTGGCTAATTTTTGTATTTTTGGTAGAGATGGGGTTTCACCATGTTGGCCAGGCTGGTTTCAAACTCCTAACCTCAAGTGATCCACCCATCTCGGCCTCCCAAAGTGCTCGGATTACAGATGTGAGCCAACACGCCCTTCCTGTACAAAGTCTTTTAAAAGCTGTATTTTCAACTTAAAATAAGATACACATACCAAAAGGCCAACACATAAAATCTGCATTTATCACTCTAACCCAACTTCAATTCTACCAAAATCTAGGCTACCAGAATTAGGTTCCAAGGAACAAATCACTTATCTTTATTTTTACTTACAAGAACCCAGTTCCAAAGACTCCAAACAAAATGGGAAGGCTACAGCTAGCAGATAGGAGGGGTAGGGCCAAGATTAGTAGGAGAGTGGAAAGAAAATCTCTCAGAAATGCAAACCATAATCCAGTCTCACTTTCCCCCAACCAAGAGATATGTGTACTGCTGCTGCTTCTGCCCAGGCAGGCTCCTCCGCCTATTCCTCTTGAAATCCTGTTTTTCCCCTCCTGGAAAGTTATTTTCACAGGACTTTCTGTTTTTCTTCCTAACATCTCTCAACTGTCAAAGAATTTCTTACCTTGAAATTAAAAGAATAAAAATATACTAACTCTCCATAATCACATGAGACTTCTCAGGAAGTTTAAAAAGGACAGCAACTCCTGACTGGCATGGTGCCTCACTCCTGCAATCCCATCACTTTGGGAAGCTGAGGCAGGCAGGTCACCTGAGGTCAGGAGTTCAGGACCAGCCTGGTCAACATGGTGAAATCCCATAATACAAAAATTAGCCAGGTGTGGTGGTGGGCACCTGCAATCCCAGCTACTTGGGAGGCTGAAGCAGGAGAATCGCTTGATCCTGGGAGGTGGAGGCTACAGTGAGCTGAGACTGTGCCACTGCACCCCAGTCTAGGTGACAGAGCGAGACTCTGTTGTCCTCCTGGCCCCCACCAAAAAAAAAAAAGAAAGAAAAAAAAAAGGATAGTAACTCCATGGTTCAACTTGGCAGATCTGCAAAAAAATAAAAATTAGAATGCAGAAACTAAGGCCTTAGAGATAAGAAAATACCTTTTTCATGGAAACTTCCTCTCCCTGAAGAAATAACGTAATTTAGTGTTCTACTACCTCTGGGTCTCCTGTGATCTTCAAGTTTGTTTTTTAAGGGGAAGAGGAGAAATCTTTCAGCCAACCAGCAGGGTGAGCTAGTGCTAGCATCAGTTCCATGATTCTCAAATCTCCCAAAACTCAATGGTTTAAATGGCTTGCACTATTAACAGCAGCTGTATATTTCCCTCTAATAAACCTTAATCAAAAACACCACTTCTAGAACTACTTCAGTCAATGTTATACCTTACAACTTTAACATTTACAGATTTTCCATTTACAAAACAGACATTCTCTCTACCAGAAAGATTAATAACAAATAAATGTAAATACGAAGTTCATCTGAATACGTATCCATAGTATTACAGTTTCCACTCTTCATTCTCTTGTTTTATTTTACAAGGCTGCTAATGTAAAACATTTAGAACATGCTTTTAAAAAACAGCAAAAACCAGTGCTCTATAAAATCAGGGCTAGATAACTCAACATGCCAATTTCTACATTTGCTGCAAGCTACAATCATCTTAAGACCTGACTGAAAAGCCTTTCCACAAGAATAGGATTCACTTTTCCTTCCAGAATCACATCCTAAGAAAATGGCCTAAATAACCCTAAAGAACAGTATTTAGGATGACAGAATAAATGGACCTGACCCTTCTCTAGATTGGAGATATACCACCACTTCTATTTTCCTTGAAACTTCCTTTTCCCCTCCTGCTACTCATTAACAGTCTAAATTCAACCAAGACACTCACTCTTATAACTTGAATGACAAATTAAAACTGGAAAATGTTTAAGGTTGGCAGGTGACAGACTACTTTATAACTACATATAACCTGAAAGTGACTGTAATTATCACCAAATGAAAATATGTCTACTCACACGCTGAAAATTATAAAATAGCTTATCAATTTACAAAAATCAACTTAAAAGCACCTTAAATGACCAATAAAAACTTTTAAAACCTTAAAACAATTTAACTTTTTGCTAAGTTTGACATTCAAAGAAGTTAAAGATCACTATAGGGTCCCATCATAAATGACTGTCACTACTTGTTGAATTTCCTGAAAGACCTTACAGATACCACTCAGTAGAAGTAGTGGTCTTAAAAAGTTGTTTTAAACAAAAGAACATTCTGAGTGGCACATCCATTTATCCAACCAAAACACTAATACAAAATGAAAGGCACCATTATTTTCAGCATTGATCTCATTTCCTTTTTAATGTAATAACTGGCAATAACAGCAGTTATTTCAAACTTTCCAAAAAAATTATCAAGTACCTGGTGGTTGTTCTTTAATTTTTCAATTTCTGGTTCAAGATTGCTTTTGGAAAACCTTAAAATTCAAAAGCAACAATGCTCTCAAACTATCTGATATTTCTGTACTTTGTACCTGATTTTGTTTCAGTGGAAGTAACTTTAAAAACTAAGTTACCATATAATATGAAAATTGTTTGAGACAGAGCCTTGCTCTGTCGCCAGGCCGGAGTGCAGTGGCACAATCTCAGCTCACTGCAACCTCCGTCTACCAGGTTCAAGCAATTCTCCTGCCTCAGCCTCCCAAGGAGCTGGGACTACAGGGGCACGCCACCACACCCAGCTAACTTTTAATTTTTTTTTTGTTGGGGGGGTGTTCCACCATGTTGGCCAGGATGGCCTCAATCTCATGACCTCATGATCCGCCTGCCTTGGCCTCCCAAAGTGCTGGGATTACAGGCTGGAGCCACCGCACACAGCCAATATGAAAGTTTTTAACTTACTGCCACAGTTCTCAGGAATCTAATAATATTTAATTAATAAGTATGCTCAATAACATTCCCTTGTTTTTTTAACCATTATTAGTTGTAGATATTCATCTCGTCCCAGCAATATGACAAAAATAGCAATGGATAGAAGCTGAAAGGCAATTTTCCACTATGCCACTAACTTAATCCTCTGGTCCTCAATGTATGGTAAAAGAGGAGGCTAAGAGCAGTTGTTCTTTGATACTCCTTCCACTGTAAAACTGTATCATCCAGGAATACATTTTGCTAATGTTAATGCATCTCCTAATCATTAATACAAGACTGTTCTGTATTAGAAGAAAAGCTAAAAAAGAGAGAGTATATATCTGAAAAGAAACAAGAAAATGAAAGTTTTAAGTAATGTTGAAAAACCCAAATTTCAATTTTACACAGAGATCTAAACAGTCATCTAACGTGTTTAAATATCCCTTCAATCAAGGAATTCTGTTAATGGCCAACACAAAACTTTAGATGTTTCAAAAATATGTACTTCATTAGTTAATACCCACCACAAAATATAATTGCAGTATAACTTTAATTTGTTCAAAATTCTAAGACTTTTACAAGCAATACATACCACCGCATTAATACTAATCAAGCTTTATGTTTAACCAATTAAAATGTCTAAGCTAGATTATAACCTTGTTATAAAAACCTTGTGATAACCACTAATTTTTTCTTAGCAAACCTACCAAAATGCAGTATTACTGTCATCAAGTTCCCCAGATACTTACACATGTCACTGAAGGCAGAGAGCCAGGTTTCCTTTATTTGAGGAACTTTAGCTGTCTATTTTTTGAAATGTTTTCCTTCTTATGGCACCAAAAAATGTTTATAACTAAAGCAAACTACTGCAGGGAGGGAATACACAATTAAAGCAAATCTACCATCCAGATGCAACAAGCGTGGAATTAGTCAGGACTGAACAGGATAGATGGTGGTGTTTTGACATTTCTGTTGAAATTATTAACAAGACAGGACCATCATTCGCCCCCAATTATGTTTATCCACTCGTTGAGTCTGGTGATCACACAGAATCTGAAGTCTAAATAGAAGTTTTATAACAACTATATTCAGGTCAATATCACTTATACAGTTCAAGAAAACTTTTCCACTAATGTTGCTACACCATAGATGGATCCCAACAAGAGTCGTCTGTAGAAGTCTTGTAACAAGAAACCTTTAGCTCCACCACCTAAGTTTCCAATCACTGAGAAGAGTCTGGGACAACTCATCTTCAGGTTCACGGGAGAAGCGGAGCACACCTGCTTTCCTCTGGCAGAGTAAGCTCCCCGGGCCACGAAGGCCAGGGAATCAGACCTGGAGAGGCAAGAAGCTTTAGCTGGACACCCAACAGGCCACCCTGGCCACCCAAACACTTCGAGCGATTTACCTCTTGCTGTGACTCCCCAGGCACCTAGCCGCATCCGATCTTGCAGGACTGGGCTGGGAAGGGCTATGCGGTCCTGTCCCAAGTAAGGGGAGGGGTGTGTACAGTTCATGCCAGAGCTGGCGCTTCTGGCCACAGCGAGCAGCCTCCACGAGAGGGGCTGGGGACTGCTCTCGGCCCGCCCCGTTACTCGGTGCATTGCAATGGCGACCGCCAGGCTCCCCAAGCCGCCTGATCTCGGCCCCTTCCCCCTCCTGCTCACTGGCTGCTCGGCTTCATGTGACTAAACAAAACCCCCAAGTCTAGCGCCCAGCTCGGCCCCTTTGTGTCCGCTACCGGATCCTCCGACGCCGCAGCGGAAAGCACCCCCCCATCTCCGCGCCGGGTCCCGCCCCGCGGCGGCGGCCGCCGCTCACCTCAAGCTCCGCGGCCCCCCGCGGCCGCCGCGGCCGCCGCCTCCCCGAACCCGGGGCCCGGGCTCCTTGTGTGGCACCAACTCCGCCTCCTCGGCCGCCGCCGCCATCTTAGCCTGTGCGGCAAAACGCGTCCTTTCGGATGGCTGGGACCCAGCCTCGGGCGTCGCTCCCCGGGCCCGAGCGCCGGAGGCCGGGTCCCCCAAGTTCTTCCGCCACCCTCAGTCCCGCCGCGGCCACAGCCCAGAGGCCCGAAACCCACTCGGGTCCCAGCGAATCTGACCAAATAACCCCTGAAACTCACAGTTTGGTGCCGTGTGCGTCAAACCGGGGCGACGTTGGGCGCGCGCGGCGTCCCCGCGTCACACGCCGCTCTGCACGCGCCTCGGCTCCCGCGCCCCCTCCGCTCCCCGCTCCGCGCCGCCAGCCCCGGTTCCCACGGCGCAGGCGCGCTGCTTTCCCGCCTCTGCCGGGCTGCGGGCCGCGGGGGCGGCCGACGAGGAGCTCCCGGGAAGCTTCGCGCTGCTGGAGCGTCCGGGCCAGTTAGACAAATGGGGCAGCGGAAACGGTGCACCGCTGTGCTCGGGTGCCAGCAACCCAGCAAGGTCACCTCCCCCAGCACTGACCTGATCACCCCAGGGAGGCTCCCGCCCCGAAGTAGGCACGCTCCAAATATGGTGGTGCCCAAATGCTGCGAGACCCAAGCACTAGGCAGGCCTGGGCCCTTTAAGGTGGAACAGGCCCAGGTTTGAGCTCCGCCGTCACGAGCATGCAAAAATCTGTTATTTTTCTCCTGTTGAGGAAAACAGCCCAAGAATGCAACGTTTGCCAATCACAACTGGAGTGATGGCAGAGGGAAGGTTTTGGGACCTTCAGGGGGCAGATCGTTGGGAGTTGCTTGTTGGCCACGCAAAGCATCAAGTGTGACATCTCAGTGACCCGGACAGCCTACCCTAGAAGGTGGCCGAGGTCTGCTCCAGCTGGACTGTCTGAGGACACTCTCCCTGGGCTACTGAGAGTGTCATGGGTCTCCGGATTAAGGTTATGTAAGAAGCACCTGAGATGCCGGTTAACCTTTCAGAGAATCGGTAGGTCCGGAGAGGGTTCTGGAAATTTCCACTTGTAACAAGTGGATCACAACACAGGATCTTGAGGGCAGAGAAACACTGATTGGGACTGTTCTTTCGCTTTTCGCCTGAGCCAACAAGAAACTGCTAACATGTTTAAGATGAGCCAAAAGTTCTCGAGGAATCTACTGGTCCCGCCTTAATAGATTATTTGGCTTCTCTGAACCTCTGTTTACTCATTTAAAAATAAAAACGTTTTCCACAGTAATACAGCTGTCATTACTGTGCCCCTCCAAACCCTCAAGATGTTATTGGCAGTCAGAATATACCAAAACTGCATTTATTTGACAAGAATAAGAATCATTCTCTTGCCTATAGAATGGTGCCTTCAGCAACAACAAACATGGATTCCAAACAACAAATATTTGACTAAATACATTAATTGCTTCATTTCTTAATAATAATAGCTAACACTTTTGAGTGCTTACTGTGTACCAGGCATTATTATAACTTGTTCGATTTCGTTATAACCCAATGAAACAAAAAAGTTAGGTGATTTTCTCAAAGTCACACAGTTCTTTGGGCTCCTTTAAAATACAAATCTTCCATCTTCATTTACACAAATGTATAAACAATAAAATATAATTATATATTTGCAGTCAATGGGGGAGGGGTGCCCTTTGCATCATTTCATTTGCAGAATCCATTAAAACTGGACATTCTCAGTTTGCTATTGGACTTATAACAAAAATATTTTGCACTATGGATATTCTCACATTATATCACTGTAAAAGCAGTTACTAACAAAATAACTCTGTCATAAATGGACACCACTGACTAACGTGCAGACAAATCACACACGCAAATAGAACCACTCAGATCTCAGCCATGATTAGGAACTTGTCTAACCAATGAAGCTGTTTTTTATATTAGAACTCAACAACTGAAGTGTAATACTATAGAAATCATAACAGCAGTAGAAGTAATCATACAAATTATAATAGTAGAAATAGTAATAGCTGATGAAATGCTGTATAAACAAAATGGATCTCAAAATCTGTCTATGAATGGGAGAAAATATAATGACAGAAAGCTTGAATGAGGTAATGCAAGAAATAAAAATAAAATACAGGCAACTGGAAAAATCCAAAGACCAGTTTTTTGTGGCTCAATGCCAAAATATTTAAGGAAATCGCGATTGAGAATGAAAGTCACGATGTGGAAAACAGTTTGGCTCCGGGAGAAAATTCATAACACACTGTGAATAAAATGATGCTCTGATGTATACACCTGGTGAATCTTTTAAAGAAAGAAAAAGCAAGATGCAGCTACTGGTTTTCGTTGTGGTGGTTTTTAAACTTTTGTTTCAGGTTCAGGAGTACATATGCAGGTTTGTTGTATAGGTAAACTCATGTCACAGCAGTTTTGTACAGATAATCTCATGACCCAGGTACTTAACCTAGTACCCAGTAGCTCCTTTTTTCTGATCCTCTTCCTCCTCCCACCTCCCACCCTCAGGTGGGCCCTACTGTGTGTTGTTTCCCACTTGTTTCCCTGTGTTCTCATCATTTAGCTCCCACTTATAAGTGAGAACATGCAGTATTTGGTTTTCTATCCTTGCATTACTTTGTTGAGGATAATGGCCACCAGCTCCATCCATGTTCCTGCAAAAGATGTGATCTCATTCTTTTTATGGCTGCATAGTATTCCATGGTGTATATTACCATATTTTCTTTGTCCAGTCTACCAATGATGGGCATTTAGGTTCATTCCAAGTCTTGGCTCTTGTGAGGGGGTGTTTCAAGGAGCATATACATACATGTGTCTTTATGATAGAATGATTTATATTCCTTTGGGTATATACTCAGTAAAAGGATTGCTGGGTTGAATGGTAGTTCTGTTTTCAGCTCTTTGAGGAATTGCCACACTGCTTTCCACAACAGTTGAACCAATTTACACTCCCACCAACAGTGTATTAGTGTTCTCTTTCTCTGCAACCTCACCATCTGTTATTTTTTGACTTTTTAATAATGTGGCTACTGTTAATATGTTAAAATCTGACCATATTAACACAGTATATTAATCCATTAGTTACTGCCAGTGAATGGAATTACCTGATGAAAAACAAAAAGAAAGTTGTGGTCTCAAATGACTGGCTCAAAAAGAAAATGCAATTCAATGTTGGATAAAAACAAACAATTTTCCTCATCCAATGCTTCTTAATTCCAAGCAAAAAGAAAAAACTGAAACTATAGTCTACTAGCAATAAAGTCAAATCAAGTTTGGATTTGGCTCAGTATCCCACTAGTTCTGGATCAAGCTCTTAATACCAAAACCGTAAAGCAAGTCACTCTTGTGGAACTGCAGATAGTTCAGTATGTCTGTTCATTGGAGTCAGGGTAGGGAGGATGTGTGGAGTAGAAACAGAGACGATGTAAACAGAAACCAAGTGTTGTGTTTATTTTTGTCCCACACTGACCTGAGCACAGAGCCTTACACATCGCAGGTATGCAATAAATAATTTCATTCAGTTCAACCAACATTCATTCATTGATTGTTTACTCTATGCAAGGCACTGTATTAGGCACTGTCAGAAAAAAAATGAGTAACACAGTTCCTTGAAGCTATTCAATAAATACTGTTGAATGAATGTAGTGCTTTTATAGTTCAAGGAAAGAGCTAGACAAAAAGGTACAATCAATTCTCGATTCACCAGGGAATGGAGGAGATAAGGAAATAGATAAATCTCCAAATCTCAGTTAAATCTCAGTTAAAGCAAAGGCTTGTAAAATTACTACAAAATAGATTTAGCATACACATATTTAATAAAAATTACATCTAATATTCAGGAACATATTTGCTATTCTATTCATCAGCATATCATTATGCACGCCCCTTGGAGGATGTGAAGGTAAATAGAACACACTCAACTCTCAAGTATTTTATGGTAGAACAGATCAAAAGTCATGTGTTCACTTTCATGTGCAACTTGCATGTTAAAGTTGACAAAGAGAGAGATGAGCTTATTGTTCAACTGGTGCCCTACCTAGTGATGATAATGCTGTGGTATCATTTTCCTCCAGAGTTTGGATCTTAGCTTTGCAGGTTGAGAATCGGTTGAACCAGAGTTGGTTAGGCTCAGATAGATGAAATGTGTAAGAAACTAATGAGTAAATCAAATGCTGATATATTAATTTACAGTAAAATTTTTGACTGCCAAGCATAATGGAATATTCAAGCAGACTGGTCAGCACATTCCTTCTCTGCAGAGAAGGGTGCTAGGAACACCAATTTACTTGCTTGATGAGCATAGAATTAGATGAATATGATCACAGAAGATGGTATCATGAAACTTTGATAGCAAACTGCACTCTGCCATGATGATGTATCTGTCAAGGTAACTTGGACTGTTTAGTCTACTTTCACCAGGATAATAACTCTTATTTTCTTTAAGATTTATAACATACAAACCACAAAAAGATAAAGTATATATAATCCATATTGCATCAGTTCTATGACACTTTTTTTTTAAATGTAACGTTTCAATCAAATTGTGTCTCCCAATCATAATTTGCTATTAGCAGTTTTTTCGTTCATAGGGGTTCAAAAAATAATGGCACACCTTTTAGTGGTATCTTAGAACCTAATGGAAGACGATAATTGCATGACATTTTTTAAAACTCCCTTTCCTCTGTTTTGGTAAATTGACTTTCCTAAACATAGTAGTTGCCCCACTACATCATTATTTAGACAGTCTAAGTTCAAAAACTATGTCAAGCTTTATTTTCCTCAATTTATATTCTGATCAGGCTGTCGTAATTGAGCTAAGTTCCCAAGGGATAGAGGACACTGGAGGATAGTTCATCCACAAGTGTATTCTTAGCTTCTAAAGTAACCCAGACTTGGTTGGGTGCAGTGGTTCACACCTATAATCCCAGCACCTTGGGAAGCTGAGGCAGGCGGATCATCTGAGGTCAAGAGTTTGAAACCAGCCTGGCCAACATACTGAAACCCTGTTTCTATGAAAAAATATAAAAATTAGCCAGGCCTGGTGATGGGCGCCTGTAATCCCAGCTACTCAGGAGACTGAGGTAAGAGACTCGCTTGAACCTGGAAGGCAGAGGTTGCAGTGAGCTGAGATTGTGCCACTGTACCCCAGCCTGGGCAAGAGTGAGACTCCTCAAAATAATGATGATAATAATAATAATAATAATAATAATAATAAGGTAACCCAGATTTCACTGGGTTTTATCATCACTTTTTACTGCAGGACCCTTAAAATGCCTGCAAAATCTCTTAAGGGGGCATTTGTACTTAGGAACAGGTGCTATTAGCTACCTCATTCCCTCTCTGATTTGGCCAGCCATCTGCAGTGGCTACAGATGAGCCTTCTGCTGGAAACAACTGTGTTACACATGGCAGCACCATTTTATTGCCAGACACCAATATGGCCATAGTTAACAATCTAGAAAACATATGGTACTAAGTAAGCCTTTTTTGGAGCCCCTAGTCTAAGCTTTTACTTTCATGGACTGTTTTCTAAATATTTACTTAATATGCATCGGGCTCTATAATAGTCACTTGAGAGACTGCAGAGAAAGATCCATATTTTTTTTGTTCATTATGTACAGTTGTGGAGTTCATGCACAGTTCAAAGAGGCCAAGTAGGTGAATGGAGACTGAAGCTCAACCTGTTCCTTACTCACCGGCCCATGCCCCCTAGTGAAGGGCTGAATCCATCTGCAAGAAAGAGTACCATTTTCTTCCATCAAAGATACTTCTTTTATGAAGCATTCCTTGATCCCATAAGTCTGTATCAGCCTGTTCCTAATTCTTCTCCATAGACAGTTACCTTTCCCAGTCTCTCTGCCCAGTCTTTCTCTAATCCCACTTCTCTACTTCACACACAGGCTATTGCACCCTAATCACTTAGTCCCTATACTCAGTATAGTCTACTGGAGGGAGATGAAGAAAAAAAACCATTGTGACACATGTCATAAGTGTGGACTAGAAGTAAACATCCAGTAGGACCTTAGGAACACCAACATGGAGTCCTAACCCAGTTTAGGGGAACAGGGAAGGCTTCCAGAAGAGACCTTCTCTCCCTAGAACCATCTTCCCACTCCTTCTTATTCTTCAAATTTCAGTTAAATATTCCTTTGATTAATCTCCTTAGTTTTGGAGATTAATCAAAGGGATATTTAACTAATATAAACAATCCTTTGACCAATTTTATAGGTTACCCAAATGTAGGTCAGTTTGTGATTATATATTTATGTCTACATATATACGTTTATGTAAATAATTGATATGTTTATATAAATAAATGTTTATATGTAGATATATGTTTATATAAATAATTTATATATAAATGCATATATTTTTATATATAATATAATCTACATGGGTATATATAAATATATAATCACAATATATGCATATATAAATCCATATATTTATGTATACATATATGACATGTGTGTATAAAATAGACATAAGTATGTCTACCTATGTTTACATACATACTTTCCTTTTTGGCATATGCCTGCCTGCACATTCATTTTTTAATTTTTAATTTTTTGACTTTAAAAAAATTCTTTTCTTTGTATTTTTTAAGATGGTATCTTGCTCTGTCACCCAGGCTGGAGTGCAATGGTGGGATCTCGGCTCACTGCAACCTCCACCTCCTGAGTTCAAGCAATTCTCCTGCCTCAGCCTCCTGAGTAGCTGGGATTACAGGTGGGCGCCACCATGCCCAGCTGATTTTTGTGTTTTTAGTAGAGATGGGGTTTCACATGTTGGCTAGGCTGCTCTTGAACTCCTGACCTCAAGTGACTCACCTGCCTTGGCCTCCCAAAGTGCTGGGATTACAGGCGTGAGCCACTGTGCCTGGCCCCGCCTACACATTTAAAATCCACCATTGTGGGCCTGCCTTGATCCTTCAGCAGTCCCAATTAATGTAACTGGCTGATTGGATTCACCCGGGCTTCTCTCAGAGCCACTTTCCCTCACCCTCTTACCTCATACTGACAAAGCACTCACTGCTTCCTCCTCTGTTATACTTATCTCATGTATACATAAACCCCACTATAACTGAACAAATGGAATCTAAAAATTCAGTTTCACAGATTACTAGGTCATATTATTATGAGATTAATGAAGTGACTGGAACGATCCTGCATGTTTGCTGGAGAGCACCAAGTGTCTGACTGTGTAACCAAAATCCATCCTGATCTCAGCTAGAGTTGGAGAAGTCTGCTGGTAGTTGACTTCTGCAGCTTACAGAAATATACAGGGGATAATTCTAGGCTCTATGACTAGCAGGAATTCCAGAATCATAGCACTCATTCCAGGAATCCCTGGGCTTCTTGACAGCCATTTGATCTGCCTAATACAGGCAGATTAGGTTGGGAGAATACTGGGAAGGCAGAGGCCTACTTCCTGGGAACACAGAGGCCCACTCCACCTTGCCTTCCCCTCCAAGATAGGAACTTTAGGCCACCACATTGAAAATGGGAACTGGGGAGAGGGCAGGATTAATAGGCAGATGTATTAAAATTGGTTTTGCTCTATCAGGGAACATAATTTCACCGTGTTATTTCTACATGATTGTACATGTGGATTTACTTGTTTAATGACTACCTCCTCCTCTAGACTCCACACTACATAAAAATAAGGGCCATATTAATCTTGTTTCTTACTCACAGTGCAGTGCATTTCTTAGCTCATATTAGTTGCTTAATAAAAATGTGTTAAATTAAGTTGATGTATCTAAGAGAAAATGTAAAATACTTTTTCTTCTTCTTTTTTTAAAGACAGCATCTCTCTCCATTGCCCAGGCTGGAGTGCAGTGGCGTGATCATGGCTCACTGCAGCTTTGACCTCCCAGGCTCAATCAATCCTCATGGCTTAGCCTCCCTCTGAGTCGCTGGGACTACAGGCACATGCCACTACACCCAGCCAATTTTTAAATTTTTTTGTAGATATGGAGTTTTGCCAGGTTGCCACGCTGGTCTTGAACTCCTGGGCTCAAGCAATCTACCCACCTAGACCTCCCACAGTGCTGGGACTGCAGGCATGAGCCACTGAGCCTAGTCAAGACTTAAAAGACTTTTTTTTTTTTTTTTTTGAGACGGAGTTTCGCTCCTGTTACCTAGGCTGGAGTGCAATGGCGCGATCTCGGCTCACCGCAACCTCCGCCTCCTGGGCTCAGGCAATTCTCCTGCCTCAGCCTCCTAAGTAGCTGGGATTACAGGCATGCACCACCACGCCCAGCTAGTTTTTTTGTATTTTTAGTAGAGACGGGGTTTCACCATGTTGACCAGGATGGTCTCGATCTTTCGACCTCGTGATCCACCCGCCTCGGCCTCCCAAAGTGCTGGGATTACAGGCTTGAGCCACCGCGCCCGGCCTTAAAAGACTTTTAAAAGCTAGTTGCGGGGAAAGAGTAAGGATAAAGATATTCTTTTCAGAGAGAGAAACATGATAAAAGGTCTAAGAACTACAAGAGAGTATGCCATGTTTAGGGAATGGTAAGTAATCCACAAAGCTAGAGTATACATGCGAGAAGTGGTAAGAGTAAGCGCGGTAAGAAATGAAACTGGAAAGAGATGCAGAAGTTGGATTGCTAAGGACAAAGAACTTGGACTTGATCCTAAGGGCAATGGGAAACCATTGAGGAATCTTCTTTTTTCTTTTTTTGAGATGGAGTCTCACTCTATCGCCCAGGCTGAAGTGCAGTGGTGTGATCTCGGCTCACTACAACCTCCGCCTCCCGGATTGAAGTGATTCTCCTGCCTCAGCCTCCCGAGTAGCTGAGACTACAGGCACATGCCACCACACTTGGCTAATTTTTTGTATTTTTAGTAGAGACACGGTTTCACCGTGTTAGCCAGGATGGTCTCCATCTCCTGATCCTCCTGCCTCAGCCTCCCAGAGTGTTGGGATTATAGGTATGAGTCACCGCAACTGGACAAAGGATCTTAAAAGGAAATTATATGATAAAATTTGCACTTTAGAAAGATATACAATTTATTGAAGAGGTAAAACTGGATGAAGAGAAAAATAGATTATTTATGCAGCTTGTACCTGCATAATCATAGCACATATTACAGGAAACTGCCCTGCCCTCAGCCTGCATGCAGAGGTAGTCCTCAGCAGCCCTGCTTTGCATTCTGCAAACCTGCTCTCCCCAACATTTAGCTGCAGCTGACTGGACACTAGATGGGCACCTGATCCAAAAGAAACCAATCCATAGGCTGGCAAGTAGTCTATGACATGGCCAGCATAGAAAATAGTAATCAAGGTAGTGTGGCATTGGCATTACTATAGCCAAATAGATTAATAAAAGAAAATAGAGGGTCCAGAAATAGACCCACAATTACATGGCCAATTAAATTTCAGCAAAGGTGCAAAGACAATTCAATAGAGAAAGGATAGTCTTTTCAATAAATGATACTGGAAACATTAAACATCCATATGTAAGAGGTTGAAATTTGATTCATATACTAAAATTAACTCAAAATGAATTATAGACCTAATCTAAAATCTAGACCAAAAAAAAATTAGGAGAAAATCTTTGTGAGCTTGGGACAGGCAAAAGTTTTTGAGAAATGATACAGAAAGCACAATTCATGAAAGAAAAATTTGATAAAATCGACTTCATCGAAATTAAGACTTTTGCTCCTTGAAAGACTCTAAGAGAATGAAAGGACAATCCCAGACTGGGAAAAGAATATTTGCAAATTATACAACTGATAAGGGACTTGTATGTATAATATATAAAGAATTCTCAAAATTCAATAAGTGAATATATAACCTGATTAAAAATACACAAAAGAATGTACAGGCACTTCACAAAAAAAAGGTATAATGATGTCAAAAAGCAGCACAGAAAAAATACTCACTAGTCATTAGAGAAATATAAATTAAAACTTCAAATGAGCTATCACTACACATTTGAATGAGAATAGCTAAAAATAACAAGACCGATGATACCAAGTGTTGGCAAGGATGTATAACAACTAGAACTCTATTACACTGCTTATGGGAATGTAAAATGGTACAACCACCTTAGGAAAAAGCCTGGCAGTTGCTTTAAAAGTTAGAAATACACACCATATAATGAACATGATTCATCCTTTTTACTGCTAAGTATTTGCTTAAGATAAAAGAAACGCACGCACACACACACAAAGACTTGTGGAAGAATTTTTATAGCAGCTTTATTGGTAACAGCCAAAAACTGGAAACAACATGAATGCTCATCAATAGATTAATGTATAAAGCCAGCCTACTCAAAAGAATACATGCTGTATGATTGTCTTTATATAAAATCCTAGAAAACATAACTAATCTGCAGTGACAGACATCAGATCAGTGGTTGCCTGTTGCGAAGGAAAAAGAAGCAGGTATGAGGGTAAGGGTTTTATATTACGAAATGAGGACATGTCTGGGGGTGATGGATTCGTTTAATCTCCTGATTGTGGTGATGGATTCACTGGTATAGATATATGTCAAAATTATAAAATCATACACTTTAAATGTGTAAGGTTTATTGTTACAATAAAAGTTACAATAGTTTGAATGAAACTCCTTACAATTTTTTTAAAGAGAATGAAAGGAGAGAGTTTCTTCAAGTGGTGGAATAGGAAGAGTATTCGGAGTACACTTGGACAGAGTCAGATAGCACTCCCATTTGACACATTTCAACATAAGGTATCAGGCAGATGAGATATTTCTTTGCTCATATGCTATTTTGTTGGTAAGATTGATATAGCAAAGCTTTCTGCACAAATGACCTAAAATAGGTTGGCAGAAGGCTTGAAGAAGGTGGAGTAGGTTCGAAACAACTTCTGGAGAATATGTGAACCCAGACCCAGAACTCCTGGCATTTGAATAAAGCTGGAGTTTCTGTTGATATGGGAGATCAAGAATCTACGGTAACACCACTTCTATATCATTATCTAATTTTCTCTAGCATGTGTCAATAGTACAGGCATAGATTCTGTATATACCATCATAAGTAATCTGGCCAGGAATCCCAGGATAATCATCCCTAATGAAGTATAAAGCATACATGTAGCCAAATATCAGTATTTTGCCTGCAAGCATACTCGCCAGGGTGAATAGCTGAAATAGTAACAGAAAATAAGAGCAGATCCATGAATCAGTCTCTTAAAAGTGAAGGAGGTTTAATGCTGGGGATTTCATCATTTCCCCTAGCGTTTGGAAGCTTAACTACTGGGATAAGAAATTCTTAGGTTTATTATTACTGTAAGTATGCTGTCAGTACTTTTTATTTAGATAAATAACCAGAGAATACTTACACAAATCACTCTTAAGACAGATTTCTTTGTGAATTATCTACGGTGACTTGTGAAGAATCTCCCCTCTTCCCAAAGGCAACATGCTCTGCCTCCTCTCACCCACACTTATGTTTGTTTGTGTCCTGAAAGATTGGCCTGCAGAGCCTTCAGGCAAACCTTCGTGGAAATAGTTTTGCTCCTGGCATCCATGAGTTTATGATTTCTCTCTGCAAAGTGCCAGGGTACAAGATGCCTAAATTGCTGTAATAGCCAAGTTTGGGATTCCATCACCGACATACTAATTCAGTCAGCCATTATGTATTGTGTGCCTACTGGGTCGCAGGAATCACACTGTTCAGGATCCTGGACATGATGCTATAAACAAAATTGGCCAGGTCCCCATCCCTGTGAAGCTTACATTTTAGTATGTTGAGTGTAGCTCGACACTAAGAGTTGATTTAAAAAAAAAAAAAAAACCACTAAGGGCACTCCAAGCAAAGGATTCTTAAGTACTGGGGCAAAGAACTGTTGGGAAGGGAAATATGGAATTAGGGTACTGATCTGAAGAGAGACCTCCTGGTTAGGAAACAGAATCTGCTCAGGCGGGCAGGCTTAGGTGTGTGGATGAAGGAAAAAAATCTATTATTTTGCAGGTAGGGAAGGCAGCTCAGTAGGGGGCTCATCAGACCCAGAATCAGCATTCTTGGAATGAGAGCAGGCTGTTGCTTATGTGCTATGATTTGAGATGAATTGGGAAAGCTGCCAGTTCAAAAATGTCTCTTCCACAGATGTCTGGAAAATGTGAATGTTTACTTCTCTTGGGAGAGGTGGTGGTTGAAAGCATGGACTTTGGAATCAGGCAGTCTCTGCAACTTACTTTGTGACTTTAGAGAAGTTACTTTTCTTTCTTAGCCTCAGTGTTCCCATCTATAAAATGGGGATAATCGTACACCCTCACAGGTTTTTTTAAAGACTTTTAAAAAGCTATTATAAGTCAAATAGTAGCACAGGTATCCAGAAACAGTAAATGTTTAATAAACAACAGATATTCTTAATGTTGTATATCATGAATGTTCCAACTCACATTCATTGAATTCCCCGTGTGTCTGTCACTGGACTGGTCATGATGCAAAAGCAAAGACAGTCTTGAAAACAGCTGACTATAGTAAAATGTGAAAGATGCTTTTAGAGATAGTTATAGAATAAAACTTCATTTTCTTTTTCTCAAAGCGCAAAAAGAGGGAGGACATTTCAGGAAGATGGAATAAAAAAGGCTCAGTAGGTGAAAATGTTTTAGCTGTGTGTCTTCCAAGAAACTGAGATATAAATGGTAGAAACTGAATGTCAATATAAGAGGATACTTCCTCCTGAAACGCTGTATTCTTTTGACTTCTGCAGCATAGTACTCTCCTCGTTTCTCTGCAGTTTCTCTCATAAGTTCTTCTCAGTCTTCTTTGTGGTGTCCTTCACCTCAACTATCATATGTTGAAAGCGCTCAAGACTGCCTGAGGTGTTTTCCTACTCTATATATTCTCCTTAGACGTCTCATCTATTACCAATAGTTTCCTAGGGCTTCAATTACCACTTAAATGCTAAATCCCAAATTTTTATCTCCATGTCAGATCTCTCATGAAATGTTCCTATTTCCAACAGACTCATTTTCCAATTATTTTGTAAATATCTTCATTTGGGTGTCTTTAGAATATTTCAAAATTAGAATGTCCAAAACTAACAAATCTCCTTGCCACGCCCTTTCCAGTGTTCCTGGTCTCAGTAGTACACCATCCCCTCTAACGCTGTCCAAGTTAAAACCTGACTCCTTCCTGACTCCAGCCTCTCCCTCAATCATCACATTTAGTCAGTCATGAAGTCTATTGCTTCCACATCTTCGACGTGAATGTCTCACGTCTCTTCATTTCCCTACCCTCATTGGCACTGCCATGGTCTACCTGGGCTGCAGTAATGTCTCCCACATTTCAGCCTCTTCTTTCCCATCCAATCTAGTTTTTATACAGCAGCCAGAAAATGCAAATCTTTCCATGTCAACACTTTGTTTAAAACCCTCCAAAGGCTTCTCATTCCCCTTAGGACAAATTCCACATTATTTCCCAAGCTCTCGCTCTTTTAGCTCCAGTCATTGTGAAACTCTCCTTTCCTGGGACTTGCTATACAGGCTATTGCTTATCTCACAAGTTTACCCACTTGCTTCCTCTGCCTGAAATGCTTTGCTTCCTCTTAACCTAACTACTTCTAGTCATGCTTTAATTATCACTTAAAGATCACTTCCTCAGTGAAACCTTCACAACCCATCACTCTAGGTCTAACCCCCTCTAATCCCTGTGTTTCAAAATTACAGACATTTATCAACAACCTTTCTTGGAGGCTGTGTCCAGTGGCTCATGCCTGCAATCTGAGCACTTGGAAGCAAAGGCAGATGGATTTTTAAGTCCAGGAGTTCAAGACCAGCCTGGGCAACATAGTGAAACCCCATCTCTACAAAAAATACAAAAATTAGTCGGGAGTGATTGCATGCTCCTGTAGTCCCAGATACTCAGGAGACAAAGGTGGGAGGATCGCTTGAGCTCAGGAAATCAAGGCTGCAGTGAGCTGTGATCATGCCACTGCACTCCAGACTAGCTAACAGAGTAGCATACTGTCTCAAACAAACAAACAAACAAAAAAAACAATATGGGTGAGGTACTGTGTCTTGAATTAGGGATATATATTAGTGAACACATAGAGACATAATACCTTCCCTCACATAGCTTAGAGCCGAATGGAAGAGACAGAAATTATCAAATAATCACATATGTAAATACAAATTTTAAGTATAAAAAGTGCTATGAAATAGAAGTACATGATGCTTTCAAAGGATCTGGTAGCACAAAAAAGTTATCCCCAAGGAAATGATGATTGATCTAGACCCGAAGGGTGAGTAGGACTTAATCATGAGTTGGAAGAAGGAAAATAGTTTCTTTTTATTATTATTATTATTTTTTTGAGATGGAGTCTGGCTCTGTCACCCAGGCTGGAGGGAAGTGGCATGATCTCAGCTCATTGCAGCTTCCGCCTCCTGGGTAGCTGGGATTGCAGGCATGTACCACCATGCCTGGCTAATTTTTGTATTTTTAGTAGAGACGGGGTGTCACCATGTTGGCCAGACTGGTCTCAGGTGATCCTGACCTCAGGTGATCTTCTCACCTTGGCCTCCCAAAGCACTGGGATTACAAAAATGAGCCACCATGCCCGGCCAGGTAATTAGTTTCTGTAAGGTGACAGCATATTACAGGGCCTGGGTCAGGAGAGATTTAGGTGCACTCAAAACCTGAAAGAAGGCCAGTGTAACTGGACATCAAAGAGCAAGGGGACACTGTGATGGTACTGTCAACTTGACTGGATTGAAGGATGCAAAGTACTGTTCTTGGGTGTGTCTTTGGGAGTGTTACCAAAGGAGATTAACATTTGAGTCAGTGGGCTGGGGAAGGCAGACCCACCCTTAATCTGGTGGGCACAACTAATCAGCTTCCAGTATAAAGCAAGCAGAAAAACGTGAAAAGGCAAGACTGGCTTAGCCTTCCGGTCTATATCTTTCTTCCATGCTGGATGCTTCCTGCCCTTCCTGCCCTTGAGGCAGTTGCCAGGAACAATAATGTTGATTGTCCTCAGGAGCCACCCCCAACACCCCTGTTTGCTACTAGAACTATAACTAAAGTGCCTGCAGGCCCCTAGAGGTGAGGTTCAGAGTGTGACCCATGAGGAGGTGCACCACACTCAAAATGAACTGCTCTAGTTCTCTAATTCATATAAACAGAAATCTGAAGAACAGGCATGGGCATGGATATTAAGGATATGAGATAATGGTAGAAGGAGCAAAGGGTTGGGTCAGGCTGCATTTGTTGACCTGGGCACACCTAAGTAGGGACTCTGCATTTAATGTTGCAGCTCAGGGAGTTAAAACAGTGTTCCTAGATGTGAAATTGATAGGAAGCCTGCTGCATTCCTACTGAATTTATATAAGAAGAAAAATTCTAGGTCGAATACACAAAAGACCAACTAGAATTATAAAAACAGAGAACCATGGCCTCTCAATCAATTTCCAGACTTGAGCCAGTTTACAGATCCAGAACCCCTTGAATGAAGGGGAGGCTGGGTCCCCTTGAGGAAAGACTCCGCTACACTACCAATAATTTCTGCGGTGAATCTTTCTCCCATCCTTCCCCAAGGAGACCTCTGGTCTTTTACCAGTGTAACTGTGCACTGGGGAAAGGGAAATATTTTGGGGACCACTGGACCCTGGCTCTGAGCTGACGTTGATTCAGGGGACCCAAAACATCATTGTCATCCTCCAGTTAAGGTAGCGACTTATGGAGGTCAGGTAATTGATGGAGTTTTAGCTTTGGTTTGACTTACAGTTGGTCCAGTGGGTCCCTGGACTCAATCTGTGGTCATTTCTTCAGTGCCAGAATGCATAATTGTCTTAGACATACTTAGCAGCTGACAGAACCCCCACATTGACTCCCTGACTGGTAGGGTGAGGGCTATCATGGTGGGAAAGGTCAAATGGAAGCCATTAGAGCTTCCTCTACCTAGAAAAATAGTAAATCAAAAATAATACCACATCCCTGGAGGGACTGAGGAGATTGGTGCCACCATCAAGGACTTGAAAGACGCAGGGGTGGTGATTGCCATCACATCCCCATTCAACTCTCCCATTTGGCCTATGCAGAAGACAGATGGATCTTGGACAATGACAGTGGCATATCATAAGCTTAACCAAGTAGTGACTCCAATTGCAGCTGCTATATCAAATGTGCTTTCATTGCTTGAGGAAATTAACACATCTCCTGGTACCTGGTATGCAGCCACTGACTTGGCAAATGCTGTTTTCTCCATTCTTTTTCATAAGGCCCACCAGAAGCAATTTGCCTTCAGCTGGCAAGGCCAGCAATATACCTTTACTGTCCTTCCTCAGGGGTGTAGTAACTCTCAGGCTTTGTGTCATAATCTTATTCAAAGAGAACTTGATTGCTTTTTGCTTCTGCAAGATATCTCACTGGTCCATTACATTGATGTCAGTATGCTGATTGGATCCAGTGAGCAAGAAGTAGCAAACACACTGGACTTATTGGTGAGACATTTGCGTGCCAGAGGATGGGAAATAAATCTGACTAAAATTCAGGGAATTTCTACCTCAGTAAAATTTGTCAAAAAAAATCAATTTAGCCACGTATTTATTTTTGGTCTCCCTATTCTGTTTCATTGATCTACATGCTTACATTTATGGCAAAATCATATTGTTTTGATTACTGTACTTTTTTTTGAGACCACGTATCACTCTGTCATCCATGCTGAAGGACAGTTGCACAATCTTGGATCACTGCAACCTCCACCTCCTGGATTCAAGAGGTTCTCCTGCCTCAGCCTGCCTAGTAGCTGGGATTACAGGCACAAGCCAACATGCCCAGGCAATTTTTGTATTTTTAGTAGAGACAGGGTTTCACCATGTTGGCCAGGCTGGTCTCAAACTCCTGACCTCAAGTGATCCGCCCACCTCAGCATCCCAAAGTGCTGGGATAACAGGTGTGAGCCACTGTGCGTGGCTGATTACTGTATCTTTATAGTATGTTTTACAATAACGTATAAAGGTCCTCTTTTTCAAAATTGTTTTGACTATTCTAGGTTTTTGGCATTTTTGTACAAATTTTGGGTCAATTTCTACCAACTGAAAGAAAACCCTGCTGAGATTTTGTTAAGGATTTCATTGAATCTATTGATCAGTAGGGGGACAACTGCCATCTTAACCATGTTTACTTTTCTAGTTCTTGAATGTGAAATCACTCTCTGTTTATTTAAGTGTCATATGCAAATTTTTATTATCAGGAAAAAATTAACAATATGTCTCTCCCTTTCCTCCAATCATTTGGATGGTACCATATATTTTTAAATGAGAATGGACTTCTCCTGTAGCTACTAGTTACAGCTGAATTTCAGTGTCCCGGAGCAGGTCTCAGGGAATTGCTCTGAACTACGCAGAACATCCCTGACACTGGCAGTTTACTGTGGAAGAAAGAAAGCGAGGCATGAGACTTTTGGCCAGTGGGTTGCAGAGGTCAATAGGTCAAAATCATTCTGTGCTACGCTTCTTTTCTGCTTGTTTAAGAAATTTAAAGGACATTCAGTTTGTCCATCTCCATCAATACTAAACATATAACCTTACAGCAAATAAGTACTCAGCCAGGTGCGGTGGCTCAGCCTGTAATCTCAGCTCTTTGGGAGGCCAGGGCAGGCAGATCACCTGAGGAGTTTGGGAGCAGCCTGGCCAACATGGTGAAACTCAGTCTCTACTAAAAATACAAAACTCAGCCAGGCGTGGTGGTGTGCACCTGTAATCCCAGCTACTCAGGGGGCTGAGGCAGGAGAATCCCTTGCACCCGGGAGGTGGAGGTTGCAGTGAGCTGAGATCGCACCACTGCACTCTAGCCTGGGCAACAGAATGAGACTCGGCTTCAAAAAAAAAAAAAAAAAAAAAAAAAAGGAAAGGAAAAGAAGTACTCAAGTACTGAACAGTTTTCAGTTATTAAAAGGTTATTTAAAAATTATAGAAGAATTTTTTTCGACAGCACTTTCAACACATAAAGAATAATAGGTAAAAATAATTGCTGTTTTTTTTCGAGATTATTGTTTTTCCTAAGACTTGCTGCATTTTATCGATAGAGTAAATTATCCTGAAATGGATATTCTTACCTAAACCGGACAGTTTTTTGTTTGTTTTGGTTTTTGTTTTGAAATGGAGACTTGCTCTGTCATCCAGGCTGAAGTGCAATGGTGCGATGTCGGCTCACTGCAACCTCCGCCACCCAAGTTCAAGAGATTCTTCTGCCTTAGCTTCCTGAGTAGCTGGGATTATAGGCACCCACCACCAGGCTGGGCTAATTTTTGTATATTTAGTAGAGACAGGGTTTCACCATATTGCCCATGCTGGTCTCGAACTGGTCTCTATCTGCCCACTTTGGCCTCCCAAAGTGCTGGGATTACAGGTGTGAGCCACTGTGCCCGGCCCAAACCAGACAGTTTCTGTGCATTAAAGAGTGTCACCCAAATATCAATCCCAATATAAGTACATTGTAACTATAATAAACCTATTGGAAGATATTTTAAAATACTGTTATCTGTTAGTATATTGTAAAATATTAGATGTATATAGTAGCTTTAATAAGTGAAATAGTTACAAGAAGTCTTCCTTCACATGAAGTGAAAAAATTTTTTAGAAAAATTTTCGATTTGAGGAAATGAAATACATTTGCACCAAGACAGAGTCAGCAACAGAAAAAGAGCAAGTAACAGCCTGCAGAAAATAAAATGTAACACTCTGTAGCTCCAATTACAGAACTGCTGAATAAGAAAGAAATAAATTAGGCACAACAAATAAAAATACTTCATAGCTCTTATATTCAATTCTTCATGTTATCAGCTTCAATTACAAAAAAGAACATAAAGAGTTTGTAAAGAAAAAGAAAAAATATAAACCTTACACAGCTGCATTTATAAATCTATAAAATTTCCTCAACTATAAAAGGATACATTTTAAGAACATCAATAGTGATAATGCCACCAATAATAAAACATATTAGAATTCAAATATTTTCACATATTTAATAATTTACCCAACATTAAAACATTAAGGGCTTTATTGATAGCCCAAAATAACTAATAATTATAGGTAGAAAAGAAATTTTCTAGATAGAAGATAGATGAATAGTAATAAATAGATAGACAAATATAAATAAATATGTGTAACACTTCTCATAGATTTTTTTTACTGTATTTTGTCTCTCTGAAGGGAACTGCAGACCATTGAGTAGGAAAATAAAAATGTTTTGAATGAACAAATAAATTAATCGATATTGATTACTTCATTTTAGAGATCACAGACTTGAGGTGCAGAGAAGTTAAATGACATTCACTGATTCACTCATGCATGCATACATTTACTGAAAACCCTATGCTAAGAACTGAGAATTCAAGGGTAAACCAAAGTCCATGCAATACCTAGTCTATGGTATTTAGAGCTTAGTGAGAAGAGACAGACATTACCTGCACAAGTAAATTATAACTGTGGGTAAGTATCCGAAAGGAGCTATGTGCAGCTATTCAGAGAAGAAAATGATGTAGTCAGAGAGATCAAGAAAGAATCTGCAAGGTAAAGGCATTCAAGTGGAAGTCTGAAAGTTCCTTTCCTCTTCTGGTCTTCAAGAGTAAGCTCCGGTAGCCCCAGGTAAAGAGCATAGTGTTTGAAATCAGACAATTCTGGTTTGAATTCTACCTCTACTACTCACTTGCTATGGGATTTAGGGCAAGTTGCATAACCTCCTTTAGGCTTAATTTCCTTTTCTGAAACATGAGAATAAAAATAATTCCCTCTTATGTGGTTTATTATAAGGATGAAGTTAGATGTTTAAAAGTAAATACTCAATACAAGATTTTTCTTTTCTTAACAAAATTCTTAAGAAAAAACGAACAAATCTGTGCCAGTACCTACATGTCTTAATTTGCTAGACAGGCATTACTTTCATATCAAGTACAAGAAAGGATTTTACATGTCTTATCCACACTTTATGCAAAGAAAGATCTAAGTCTGTTTGTTAGGCTGGAAAGGAGTGAGTACATACAGTTAATTTTGTTTTCTTTTCTTTCATTTTTTTTTTTTAATTTTTAATTGTTTTTTTTTTTTAAGATGGGGTTTCACCATATTGGTCAGGCTGGTCCGGAACTCCTGACCTTAGGTGATCCGCCCACCTCAGCCTCCCAAAGGGCTGGGATTACAGGCGTGAGCCACCACACTCAGTAATTTTGTTTTAAAATAATATCCTCTTAATATATTAACAGCCCTTACAAAGAATACTATATTGAAAATGATCAACATAACCATTTGAGTAATTTTCTAATTATGAATGACTTGTCAACAAAATGTGAAGTTATCGTCAATGTCTGAGGAAATGTATCCTTTTTCTCTCACATCTGCTCCTTTTACCTATCTCACCAAATGACACTACTTGGGAGCCATCCCTGAGTCTTCCTGGACACAATCCCCTCATCTATCAGTTACCAAATCTGGAAATAAAAATCTATTAATTATTTCTTAGTTCAGCCCTTCTTGATTTGATTTCAGTCCTTCATTTTTATTGACCTAGAGTCGTCACCATATTACTAGTCTTGTCTTCCTTCAGTTCTGGTCCAATTACCTCACACAGCCTGCTGAGTAATGTAACAAGAAAATGCGATCACAGAATGTGAAGATAGAGTACTCCCACACACACCCCAAAAGGTGCCCTAATCCCTGGATCCTTTGAATATGTTACATTGCATGCCAAAGTAATTATGTTTTTTTCTTTTTAATTTTAAGATATGGAAATTATTCTGGGATATCCAAGTGGGCCCAGTGTCATCTAGCTGAAGTCTTAAAAACACAGAACTGTCTCTAGCTGAAGTTGGACAGAGATGAAGAGGAAGAAGAGGGATGCAGAAGAAAGGGGAAGTCCGAGAGACACCAAGTGAGAGAAGGGCTCAGTATGCTGTTCCTGGCTCTGAGATGAAGGAGCCAGAGTGCAAGGACCAGAAACAGGCTTTGGGAGCTAAGAGCGGCAGCCTGCTGGCAGTCAGCGAGAAAACAAGGCCTCAGTCCTATAACCGCAGGGAACTGGATTCTGCCCACAACCTGAGTGGGCTTGGGAGCAGATTCTTGGCTAGAGCTTCAGCGCGAAACACAGCCCTCCTGACACATTTATTTTAGCCCACTGAGATCCACGTCAGGCTTCTAACCTACAGGTGTTGCTTTAAGCGGTGGCAATTTGTTACGGCAACAATAGAAAACTAACACACAAGGCTTCACAGCTCAAAATTAACTATTGGCTCCAGTCACTCCAGGATAAGATCTGAGCTTTTTAGCACAGTATAAAACTCTTATCATTCTCTGTTCCCAACTCAGTCATCTCCCTTGCTCTCTGACATCACCTTCCCCTCACCCCTCTGCACTCCGGTTCTTTTTATCCCCCGATTCTCAACGTGTAGAATTCTCTCACCTGAATGTCCACCTGGCAGATTTCAGTTCATGATTCATGCCCTGACCCGAAAGATACCTTTCCTGTGAAGACTTCATTAACTCTCTCAGACAGTTTTGTTTTCATTTACTCTGTAAATATTTATTAAGTCCCTACTAAGTGCCAGCTTCTCTTCTAGGTGCTGTGAACAAGACAGTAAAAGTCCAACCTCTCAGGGAGCTTCCATTTTAATCTGAATGGAAGGTAAGCGGAGAATAGTGACATTAAATAAATAAGCAGTTAAAACACATAATTAGGACCATTTCACATTGCGATAAGTGCTGTGAAGGAAATGAACAGGGTGACATGGCAGAGAGAGCTTTGATTCAGGAGAAGCTACTTTAGGTAGGATGGTCAGAGAGAGCTTTGAAGGCAGATGTGTAGGATGGGAATGAGCTGGCCATATAGACGAGCTGTGGAAGAGGACTTCAGATGGAAGAATCTCCATAAAAGTGTCGCTGAGCCTAGAATGCTCCAAGTCAAGAAAAGACGTTGTTATCGCAGAAGAGCCGGGCAGAGGGGACTTGTAGACCAAGCTGAGCAACACAGGCAGCTGCCAGATGGTGCAGAGCCTTGCAGGACGTGGAAAAAAGTTAGGATTTTATGCTAAGTGCAAAGGAAGGCTGTGAGTAAGGTGGGAAGACGACTGATTGGCATGGAAGGGTCTCTATAGCTGCTCTGTGGAAAAAGAACTGCAGAAGAATTGGCACAGGAGCAGAAAGGACTGTGAAAAGGCTACTCCCGCAGTTCAGAGCGAGAAGCAGAGGCAGGCTGAGAGTGGTAGCAGCCAAGATGAAGCCAAGCAAAGTGGAAGTGAAACCAAGAGCATTTGCCAATAAATAAAAGATTAGCCAGAAGATAAAATCCATTTGATATTCCTTAGTTTCAGCTCTCTTTCTTGGTTTCTTGATTCCTTCCTTTCCTTGGAGCTGACTCCAAGGTTTCAGCTCAAACTGCTGGGTGGATGGTGCCATTTACCAAGTGAGGGAAGTCAGAGGAAGGAGCAGGTTTAAGGTGAACAATCTAGAGCTCTGTTTGTATTGCCTTAAGTTTATGCCTGTTAGGCATCAAAGAGAAAGTGTCAAGTAGTTTTCTGTATGCGTCTGGAGCAGGAGAGGGGCTTTATTAATCAAGGTTCTCTAGAGGGACAGAACTAATGGAATAGATGTATATATAAGGGGTAGTTTATTAAGGAGTATTGAGTCACATGATAACAAGGTGAAGTCCCACAATAGACCATCTGCAAGCTGAGGATCCAGGAAGTGAGTCTGAGTCCCAAAGCTGGAGAACTGATGTTTGAGGGCAGGAAGCATCTAGCACAGGAGAAAGATGGAGGCTCAGAGGCTAAGGCCGTCTAATCTTTTCACATTCTTCTACCAGCTTTTATTTTGGCCTCGCTAACAACTGATTAGATTGTGCCCTCCAGACTAAGGGTGAGTCTGCCTTCCCCAGCCCACTGATTCAAATGTTAATCTCCTTTGGCAACACCTTCACAGACACACCCAGGATCAATACTTTGCATCCTTCAATCCAATCAAGTTGACAGTATTAACCATCGACTTGTTAACTCAAACCTATACACATCTGCTGAGATGATACTTAGTCTTCAAATAAAGACAATAATAAGGTCATAATTCTACTTAACATAATCCAATTCTTCTTCATATAACCAGAAATGCACCAATCCCCAACCCAAATGCTATTACATAAAGTTAACAATACTTAAATGCTGATATAAAGTCAATAAATCTTATGTCACATGATAAAGCAGAAAGGAAATAAAATGAAGATATTTTCTTAGTACAAGTGTATACGTGCACGAACATGTTCTTAACAAAATAGAGAGGAAATTCTCATTACAATTACAGTCCTCAGTTCTGCAACTGATCACGTGGTCATAGCTGGTATTTATGACTTCTTTTTTTTTACTATCCATTCTGTATTCCTTTGCCTTTAGCCAGAACCTCAGCAGGTTGTGGTTTTTTTTCCTGATGGAGTGACCCAAAACTTCATTCCTGAAGGGTCTGGGTCGTTTGTACTCCTACCTGGATTGGGCTGTTGTAGTTTCCCATTGACCTTTATCACAGGGCGTGGTAGTACTAAGAGACGCCCTAATGGATCTCCTGTATTCCACGCATGCTCTTTCTTACCTCTGTTGTGGAGCAGTAGACTGATTTCATCTTAACAGTCCAGGTCCCTCATCCCAGCCAATACTGTAGCTCCCTTCTTAGCCTGCTGACTTAAAGGTAGGAGGAGCCCAAAGTTGCCAGGTGGCAATCTTTTTTTTTTTTTTTTAAGTTCCATCAATTTTTAAGAATTCTTTTTGACTTTTTCTCCTGGTCTTCTATTATCCTTTCTGCAGGTCGCTTCTTCAACCCCTTCATATTCTTGGTTTGTAGTTTGCTTAGGTCTTGCTACTGCATATGAATCCTTCCATAAGTTGTACCAAAAGTATCATGGGAGATATTTTTCTTCTTCTTTGGCTTGAGAGCTTTATAAATTATCTATGAAAATGCCAGGTGGCAATCTTAACTTCCAGTTCGATGGACTCGTTGTGTCTCCTGGTGGCAGCATTCCTCCCTCTGGAACTAAAGCCTCTAGGCCAGCAGAACGTAATGTCGCAGGAACAGGAAGCAAAGATTTTACTAGTAGGTCACCAGGGGCAATGGTGAGTGGTGCCACTTCCACTTCCTCCCCTTGATTCCTAGACCTGTGAATCCTGGCTATGGGAGAAACATATATTGGAATCCTGGCTATTCAAGAAAACCATATATTGGATGCTGATTCAGAATATACACAGCCTTCTAGCGAACTTTTCCCTAGCCCTGAAAAGTATTGTCACCTAGTTGGCATTGTAATTATGACTTCAAAATGTCATTCCACCGTTCTATCAACCCAGCTGCTTCAGGATGATGGGAAACATGGTAAGATCAGTGAAGTCCATAAGCATGAGCCACTGCTGCACTTCTTCAGCCCTAAAGTGAGTGCCTATGTCAGAGGCAATGCTATGTGGAATAAGGGTCAAGGTTAGAAATGTCATCAGCACATAAATGGTTTTAGACCTAGATGCTCATTTTATGTTCTTTTTTCTTTTTCTTTTTCTTTTTCTTTTTTTTTTTTTGAGATGGAGTCTTGCTCTGTTGCCCAGCGTGGAGTGCAGTGGTGCCATCTCGGCTTACTGCAACCTCCACCTCCTATGTTCAAGCAATTCTCCTGCCTCAGCCTTCTGAGTAGCTGAGATTACAGGCACGTGCCAGCACACCCAGCTAATTTTTGTATTTTTAGTAGAGATGAGACTTCACCATTTTGGCCAGGCTGGTCTTAAACTTTGGACCTCAGATGATCTTCCAGCCTTGGCCTCGCAAAGTGCTGGGATTACAGGCATGAGCTACCACGCCAGCCTCTTTTCATGTTCTAATTGTATTTTGTAGAGACCTCCAATTCAGTTTTACCATACTGTGTCATAACTGAACATTGCATGACTAAGTTCCCACTAGATTTGTAAGCCTTTGAAGTAAGAATTGTGTTGGGTATGCATCCTCACTGATTTATACCCAGTGCCTGTTATATGGTAATGCTCAGTAAATAATGGTTGAAAAATAATGACAGTGGCAGCCAACATATGTTGAGAGGTTCCAATGCATTTGACTGTTAGGTGTGATTCTATTTTTAAATATATATATGTGTGTGTGTGTGTGTGTGTACATTCACACATGCACATGTATACTTATATATATGCATATAAAAAGGTGTGGAAGGCACACACCAACTCCTGTCAATGGCTGCTCCTGGGGAGTAGGAGTAGTAGGATGAGACAGATTCACTTTGTACTTTCTGTTGTTTAATTTTTTTTTTCAGAGAGCAGTTCATCTTTGTTTTGTACAACATTTATAATTTTTTAAAGCAATGAAAATAAATAAAAGGAAATACAAAACAAAACCGAAGCATTCTTTCCTTGTCAAAGGAGGAGAACTTTGATATTCCACTTCATGTAACAAAGGAACACGGAAAGCAGAAACAGATGTCCCTCATTCAAGCATAGAGAAGGAAGTGAAAATAGGAGAACTGTTTAAGAAAGTTTTAAAACAAATCGTCTCTTAGAATCTAATCTACAGAAGCACATATGGCTGCCATTGGTTTTTAAAAAATAATTTTATAAACGTAAAGAAGCAGAAATAACTTGTTCATTTAATCACGATGAACAAAAAACACATTTAATAACTATGAACATTTTACCAAATAAAAAGTGTCCAAGAAAAGATAAAGGAAGCAAAATAATGGTAAGCATTTCTCAGATAGACCAATATTATATGTGATTAAAATGAGAAACCTCTTAGAAATTGCCAGTTTTGTAAGTCAAAATATGTGAAAGTCAGTAGTTTTATATGGTTCAACCAAACATATAGAAGAGCTTCTACACTGTGTAAGCCTTTGAGAAAAGAGCAAAAGTAATAAATAATTCTCAAGTTTTGTATGTTATTACTGTTTTACATCCACAAAGCTTTATGAGAAAAATCTGAGACCCCCCGCCACTTTATTTTCCAGACAGGAAAACTCATTTTTTCTTAATAAATTACAAGTAAAAGTTTAATATATCAGGGGGTCATTTAGATATTCTTTGTGCCTAATCAGTGTTCAAAGCAGAAAAGAAGAAAACAACTCAAACATTTATCTTTCATGAAATATTGGTGTTGAAACAGTGAGGAAATACAATTTAGAAAGCTTTTCACTGACAGCTAAGAAACAATCTCTAGACAAAGGGAAATCACTACAATGGAGATTGTTCCAAATCTGAATCCATTTTTAAAAGCAAAGGAAAACAAAGACTTACTTTGCTGTGCACAAATGATTAAGTCTCAGCAGCATAACCTATAATTGGTTCAGAATGAAAAATATGAAACAATAATGAAATAAAAGTAGAGAAAAGAATTTTTCTATACATTGGGATCCTTAACTTATTCCTCAAAATATGCAATTCCACCTAGAACTCATTGTTAAATAGTTTTATCCTCAAAAAAAGAGAAAAACTTCAATAACAGATTAGTTTGTTTTATGAAAGCTAAGACTCCATGTACAAGAAATCGGTACACCGAAGTCACACAAATCATTGCCATTCAGATTTCATCGGTGAGAAATGAATCACAAGGCCACATACTTAGCAGCAAAAGAGGCTGAGGAATGTAGCTGCTAGCTGGGTGTCTATGGGCTTTGCTAAAACTCACAGGGGTTCTTTTTTTTTTTTTTTTTGAGACGGAGTTTCGCTCTTGTTACCCAGGCTGGAGTGCAATGGCGTGATCTCGGCTCACCGCAACCTCCGCCTCCTGGGCTCAGGCAATTCTCCTGCCTCAGCCTCCTAAGTAGCTGGGATTACAGGCACGCACCACCATGCCCAGCTAACTTTTTGTATTTTTAGTAGAGACGGGGTTTCACCTTGTTGACCAGGATGGTCTCGATCTCTCGACCTCGTGATCCACCCGCCTCGGCCTCCCAAAGTGCTGGGATTACAGGCTTGAGCCACCGCGCCCGGCCCGACTCACAGGGGTTCTATTACCAAAAGGAAAAAGGAGGCAATGCATGCCAGAAACAGTAATAATCTCTGTTATATATGTTTTTCTTCGAGAAAAAAAAAAAAAAACAAAAGTCAGACCGGGTGTGGTGGCTCATGCCTGTAAACCCAGCACTTTGGGAGGCTAAGGCAGGCAGATCACTTGAGGTCAGGAGTTCAAGACCAGCCTGGCTAACATGGTGAAATCCTACTAAAAATACAAAAATTAGCCAGGTATGGTGGCAGGCAACTGTAATCCCAGCTACTTGGGAGGCTGAGGCAGGAGAATCGCTTGAATCCAGGAGGCGGAAGTTGCAGTGAGCCGAGATTGGGCCACTGCACTCCAGCCTGGGCAACAGAGTGAGATTCTGACTCAAAAAAGAAAAAAAAAGTCAGTGCTATTTTGGGAAGGAATCAGGGAACAATTACATACTTGACTAATGTCTCAAAGGTTTCAGTGAAGACACTGAAACTGGTTGCCTTTGATATTAAAAGCCACTTCTTCACAGCGTGGGTTCCTTTGCAGATTTTTAATGTCTTTCATACCATATCACAGTCTCTTGATGTCAAATATCTTCTACCACTCCAGGTATTGCCCAACATGGGAGGAGGTTTTCTGTTCCTGTGTGGGACACTGAGCTTTAGGTACTTTGGAGGCTTCCATTTATCATGTTTGGAGAGTAGTCTTTTAAAAGCAACTTATTTTACATTAACAACTTGAAAAAAATCTGTGTTAACAAAAAGTGGGTGGCTTCTACAGAGGAGAATCAAAATTACAATAAGCATTAGTTGTTCACACATCGGGGTCAGCTGCAGATCAGCTAAGTGGCTTCACTGATGGCAGCAAGGCTCATTCACACGTTTGGGAGTCAGCAGGCTGTGTGCTGAAATAGGCTCACCTTGGCTGTGTGGGATTCTGCTCCATTTGTTTCTCATAATCTCATTCCCAGAACTATCAGGTGAGTCTGGGCATTTTCTCACAATAATGGGTGAGGCACAAGAGAGCAAGTCCATTTTAAGCTGCTGCTTTTTTCATGTCTGCCAACATGCCGGCCAAAGTACATCTCATGATCAGGCTTCTTCTGACAGATGAGGCACGTCTGTCTTCTTATGGTGAAAAGGCATCATAAAATTATTTGACAAAGGGTATGGATATAGGAAGAAGTAAAAAAAAAAAAAAAAAAAATTAGGACTATTTCTTCAATCTACCAGAGGCTGCCCTCATAATCAAAATTATTCATGTTCCTCTCAGTGAAAAATATGCTCACATCCATCCCAGACCCCATAAAGTCTTATCCAGGGCTGGTCGCTCACACCTGTAATCCCAGCACTTTGAAAGGCCAAGGTGGGTGGATCACCTGGGATCAGGAGTTCGAGACCAGCTTGGCCAACATGGTGAAACCCTGTCTCTATGAAAAATGCAAAAATTAGCTGGGTTTGATGGTGCATACCTGTAATCCCAGCTACTCAGGAGGCTGAGGCAGGAGAATCACTTGAAACCAGGAGGTGGAGGTTGCAGTGAGCCGAGATTGTGCCACTGCACTCCAGCCTGGGTGACAGATCAATGCTCTGTCTCAAAAACAAACAAACAAAAAGAAATCTTATTTAGTCACAGTGGCAGTCTCAAAGTCCAAGATCTTATGATCTACATCAGATCCATATCAGATGCAGCTCCTCTGAATCTGGAGTCCCATGAGCTATCAAGTTATCTGTTCTCTACCCACCCAACAATTGTTGAACGGGTACAGGGGAACTACAACGAAAACTCCCATTCAAAAAATGGGAATGCCCAGGAGATATACAACAGTCCCTGGTCCATAGTAATTCTGAAACTCTGCTAGGCAAATGTCCCCTATTCTGGGGTGGAGAGTGCTCTTTGATTAGACCCTGATTTGGCTTCCTTGAGCCCTTGAGTCTCCATGCCTCTTGGCTCTCCCTCTGAGCTGTCTCTCCCTTTCCTTCATCCTCCTTGGCCATTTCTATGGAGAGCTTTGGAAAGTTGCCAAAAGTAGCTTTTGGCAACTTTCTCACCCTACTTCTTTCTCAAAGAAAGTTGAGGGCCCAAAAGCCTCCTTTCCCCGCCCCCAACATTTTGAACAGTTTCAGTCCAGGCCAACAGTACTTTTGCCAATACAACTCTCTCAAAAACTCTGTGGGTTTTTTTATGTATTCAGTTCCAAATCACTCTGCTTATCAAAAAACACACCCGTAGTGTTTTCTTGAGACATGCCTGTCCTTAGATTTAATCATTATATTACTTTGAGCACGTCAAGTTAACTGTGGGACAAATGTCCCTTAAGATACTTGGAAGTCTTTTTTGTCCAGTTGCAATGATCTGTTTGGGTCTACCTTAACTTTTTCAGACCTGCTGGCAGGATCACCCAGGCATATTCTCATGGCTTGGCAAAGGTGCAAAAAGCAAATTCTAAGGAACCCATCTGAAGCCTCTGTTTGTGTCTTATCTAAAAAACCCTTCGCAAAGGCAAATCACATGATTAAGGCCAATGTCAAGGGGAGAAATAAGAGTGCACTGCAAGGTTACATGCTGAAAGGCATGACTCTGAAGAGGAGTAAAGACTTGGGGCCATTGTTGCAATCGATTACACTCATTTCCCTTGAAAATTATTTATAGGACATCCTGGCCTAGGATGAAGTGATACTCCACCAGAAAGGACTTAATATTGTCTTTGCCAGGTAACTAAAGGATCTGCTAGTCCAGGACTATTCTAAACTAAATTTATGGCTTGAGATTTCTGATACTACCCAGGTGTATTAGTTCATCTTCATGCTGCTGATAAGGACACACCCTACACTGGAAACAAAAAGAGGTTTAATTGGACTTACAGTTCCATGTGGCTGGGAAGACCTCAGACTCATGGCAGGAGGCAAAAGGCACTTCTTACATGATGGCAGCAAGAGAAAAATGAGGAAGAAGCAAAAGTGGAAACCCCTGATAAATCCATTAGATCTCATGACATTTATTCACTATCATCAGAATAGCAAGGGAGAGACCAGCTTGTATGATCCAATTACCTCCCCCTTGGTCCCTCCTACAACACATGGGAATTCTGGGAGATACAATTCACGCTGAGATTTAGGTGGGGACACAGCCAAACCATATCAGGAAGTAAGGTAGATCTGGGTGGAAAAACAGCACAAATACCAGTTGTGGTTGCAACTTCTCATAGAATGGTCCTCTCCTCCTTAACACCAGAACCAAGGCAATTTTCCTTATTTACTTTGGGGATGTGTGCTGGTGGGTAAGGGGACTTAGTTCTGAATTATCCTACCCTGGGGTCTAGGCCTTTATAGAGTCTCAGTTTTCTTCAGAGAAGTTTTTCTATTACGGGTGTTCTGTAAGCCAAAACTATGAAAACTGCTAAATTTCCCCTTTCAGCAAACAATCTCAGAACAAAAGTAGCTTTTGTTTTCAGCTTCCCTCAGGATGCCTGCCTTCGCTTAGATTTTGGGCTGATAATTTATTACCTAAAGATAAGATGCTTTTAAGAAAATACTTTAAATATATATTTGTCCAGCATTTTTTCGCTGTTTTTAGCAAGAGGATTTAGTTCAAATAACCTGTCCCCATATAACCTGTCCCCATAGTACTAATATTAACATATTATAAGTCCTCAATAAAAGGTCACTAATATCTTGCACAAATGACTAGGGAGATAAACTAAGATGTACTCAGAATGAGAACTGAGGCAGGAGAATCACTTGAACCCAGGAGGCAGAGGTTGCAGTGAGCTGAGATGGTGCCACTGCACTCCAGCCGGGGTAAAAGAGCAAGACTCCGTCTCACACACAAACACACACAAAACGGTGACTTGCTCAGTAGCGTCTCTAAAAGTATGCTCTTGCCCTGTCTTCATCCTGTGGTAGATTCTGGAGCCCCATAGTAAGCCTGCTGATTAGAATTTTGGGGATCAACCCAGATTTGCATTGATAAGCTTTGCAGATAACTCATGAGCACCAAAGTTTGGAACAACTGAAGTAAGACATGGTTTCAAATTAGATCTCATACATTCACAGCAATGCCTCTTTTCTAAATCTTCTCACCTGGAATATGCATTAGCAAAGCACTCATTTATGAGTGAGATTACTTCTCAGCACATCTTTTCATTTTCATCATATTTATAATAAGTATTCATAGCAGATTCTTGCTTGCATACTTAAATTACCATAAGGAGTGTATAAAACTTTAAAAATCCCAAGAATGCTTGACAGCATAACCTTCATAAAAATCTAGAACCTGGAAATCCAGTTATCAGTCGAATGGGGGAATTTAGACTGCCAAAGGTAATTTAAATCACAAATCTAGTACTGTATTCCTAATCAGAGTAAACCCTTTTACAGTTGCCAGAACAAAAATAAAACAAACAATAAGTACCTTTTTTTTTTTTTTTTTTTTTTTTTTAGAAAGAGAAAAAGAATAATAAGGAAAAGAATAAAGAAGAGGAAGAAAGAGAAAGAGGAAGAGGGAGAGAGAATGGGGGTATTGCTTTGTTGCCCGGGCTAGAATGCAGTCTAAATATGGGTATGCCTGTAATTGTCCTTAATAATGGAGACATGAAAGAAAATGAGGGAAGAGAGTAACAAACAAGGAGCCAACCAACATTTCGTTTAAACTTCTAAGTTGATATGATGTGGTACTGATAAGAGTGTATATTTTGTGTAAAGTGGAGAGTTCTATAAATGTTAATTACGTTTACTTGTTCCAGATCTGAGTTCAAGTCCTGGATATGGTTGTTAATTTTCTGTCTCATTGATCTGTCTAATATTAATGTTGAAGTCTCCCACTATTATTGTGTGGGAGTCTAAGTCTCTTTATAAGTCTTGTATGTCTGGGTATTCCTGTATTGGGTGTGTATATATTTAGGACCTTTAACTCTTCTTGTTGTTGCATTGATTCTTTTATCATTATATAATGTCCTTCTTTGCTTCTTTTGATCTTTGTTGCTTTAAAGACTATTTTATCAGAGGTAAAAATTGTAACTTCTGCTTTTTATTTATTTATTTTTGCTCTCTGGTTAGTTGGTAAGTCTCCATCCTTTGTTTTGAGTCTTTGTGTATCCTTGAATGTGAGATGGGTCTGGATGCAGCATACAGTTTTAGTTTTTTGTCCCAATTGGCTGTCTGTCTTTGGATTGGGGAATTTAGTCAATTTAAATTTATAATTAATAATGATATATGTGAGTTTAATACTGCCATTTGCCCATTAGTTGATGTAAATTCTTCATTATATTGATGTTCTTTACTTTTTGGTATTTTTTAGAAAGGCTGATACTGTTTGTTCCTTTCTATGTGTAGTGGTTCTTTCAGAAGCTCTTGTAAAGCAGGCCTGGTGGTGATGAATTCTCTGAGTGCTTGCTTGTTCACAAAAAACTTTATTTTTCCTTCACTTACGAAGCTTAGTTTGGCTGGATGTGAAATTCTGGGTTGAAAGTTCTTTTCTTTAAGGATGTTGAATATTGGTCCCCACTCTCTTCTGGCTTGTAGGGTTTCTGCTGAGAGATCTGCTGTGAGTCTGATAGGCTTCCCTTTGTGGGTAACCTGACCTTTCTCTCTGGCTGCCCTTAGTATTTTCTCCTTCATTTCAACCCTGGTGAATCTGACGATTTTGTGCCTCGGAGTTGCTCTTCTTGAGGAATATCTTTGTGGTGTTCTCTGTATTACCTGGAGTTGAATATTATCCTGCCTTACTAAGTTGGGAAAATTTTCCTGAATAATATCCTGAAGCATATTTTCCAGCTTGGATTCATTCTCTTCGTCACATTCAGGTACACCTATCAAGCGTAGATTAGGTCTTTTCACATAGTCCCATATTTCTTGGAGACTTTGCTCGTTCCTTTTTATCCTTTTTTCTCTAATCTTGTCTTCTAGTTTTATTTCATTGAGTTGGTCTTCGACCTCTGATATCCTTTCTTCTGCTTGATCAATTCGGCTGTTAAAACTTGTGCATACTTCACGTAGTTCTCGTATTGTGTTTTTCAGCTCCATCAATTCACCTATTTTCCTCTCTAAATTTTGTATTCTTGTTGACATTTCGTCAAACCTTTTTTCAAAGTTCTTAGTTTCTTTAGATTGTGTTAGAACAAGTTCTTTTAATTCACAGAAGTTTCTTATTATCCACATTTTGAAGCCTGCTTCTGTAACTGGAACACACTCGTTCTCCATCAAGCCTTGTTTCGTTGCTGATGAGGAACTGGGATCCCCTGCTGAGGAAGAGGCGTTTTGATATTGGGTATTCTCAGTCTTTTTTGACTGTTTTCTTCCCTTCGTTGTAGATTTATCCATCTGTGGTCTTTATAATTACCATCTTTGTAATTGGGTTTCTGAGTGGACGTCCAACTTATTGATTCTCAGCGCCGAAATCTGAGCAACCCACTGCACCGACCAAATCAGCGGCGTTAAGATTGATGGTGCTTTTCTGACTCTGCACCAAGAACCGACGCTCCGAGGCGCCGGCAAAACCGCCTCGCCGGTCACAAGAGTCGCGCTGGCGACCCGTGGGGCTCCTCCCCTGGGAATCTCCTGGTGCGTGAGCAACAAGAATTCATGTGAAGGTGTGGCGTCCTCTCGTTCTCTGCGTTTTCACTGGGAGCTACAATCCCGAGCTGCTAGTGATCAGCCATCTTGGATCTCTCTCCCTCCAAAAAGTACCTTCTTGATAGATAAACGCATTTTATAGTCTATGGATTATATTTTTTATAACAGTATTTTCTTTTACTTATTTAAAACCCTTAACTTATTTATTTGAGGTTTTATAAAAATTTTATACTCATATAACCTCTAATTCTAGCGGAAGTCCAACTTTGAAAATAGCCACAAAATCTTGATAATTTTTAAAACCCAGAAGTATCCTTAATAGCACATAATTTATTTCTTTCTATTTAATATTTGAAAGTTTTGATAGATACATAATAAAAAATAATAAAAATATTAATGGTAAGATCTGGGAAGCAGTGTATGGGTACTCACCATAATATTCTTTCAACTTTGCGTACGTGTGAACATTTTCATGCATTAATAGCTATGTATGGTGAATTCCTGCATATTAGACAGCACAGCTCCACAACGTGCTCTGCAGTGCCACGGTGCACACTCAGCCTCAGTCATGCGTTCCCTTTGATTACCTGACTAAAGTTTGCACTTCCTTTAAGACACCATTTGAAGATCAGGTCTTTTCTGATACCCCACCCCAACACAGATATGATTAGGGCCTTTTTCTTCTGTACTGTGCCTTGTATACTTCACCTTTGTAGTTTTTATCATGTTGTGTTGAGGGTGTTAGTTTATACAGCTTAGATTCCTACTAAACTGTAAGCTTCCTGAGGACAAGGGCTGTCATTTCATCCCTGTATTCTTAGGTCCCTAATTAGGTCTCATCTCAATTATGATCTCCCTTCAGAGGCCTTTTCTTTCTGTCCCAAGCTAAGTGAGTTGTCCACTTTATATATTCATAATATCTTATACTTCTCCAAATCATAACATGCCTTTTACTTTAGGATAATCATTGGTTTAACGGTCTTTCTTCCCTGCTAAACTATAAGCTCCATGAGGGTATGGACCACACCTGCCATTCATCCATAGTATCCCAACATAAAGCACACCACACACTTGATATTCCATAAATATTTGTTAACTGAATGTTTAGCACAGAATAAGGGATAAGTATGTATTTTTTGAATGAATCAATGAATGAGTGTTGCCATCAAAAGGAGATTAGATGAAAAAATGCATGGTGAAGTCTGCACATAACTAATGGTTCAGATACAAACAAACAAAAAAACTTTACAAAATAAAGGACATAATAATAAGTTTTCTCAAAAGAAAAGCTATCCTGTATTAAAGGAAAGGAAACTGTGTATCAGTATCCGTTTTTTTCTTTTTTTGTCTTTTTTCTTTTAAAATGGAGTCTTGCTCTGTTGCCCAGGCTAGAGTGCAGTGGCGCAATCTTGGCTCACTGCAACCTCCGCCCCCTGAATCAAGAAATTCTTCTGCCTCAGTCTCCTGAATAGCAGGAGTTACAGGTGGCTGCCACAGCATCTGGCTAATTTTTGTATTTTTAGTAGAGACAGGATTTCACCATGTTAGCCAGGCTGGTCTCGAACTCCTGACATCAAGTGATCTGCCTACCTTAGCCTCCCAAAGTGCTGGGGTTACAGGCACGAACCACCACACCTGGTCTGACATTTTTTTTTTTTCTGGAAGAAAAACATATAACAGAGATTATTACTGTCTCTGGCATGCATTTCCTCCTTTTTCCTTTTGGTAATAGAACCCCTGTGAGTTTTAGCAAAGCACATAGAGACCCAGCTAGCAACTACATTTCTCAGCCTCTTTTGCAGCTAAGTGTGTGGCCTCGTGATTAATTTCTCACCAATGAAATCTGAATGGCAATGATTTGTGTAACGTCTATGTCACCACCTTGAAAAAAAAAATCTTGACCTCTATTCCTTTCCTCTCCTTTCCCATACGCTGGATACAAATGTGGTGCTAAACCATTTTCAACCATGCTGTCAAGAGAAACACCCCAGGGCAGCACTTCTCACACTTTAATGTGCACAAGAAACACCTGGGGATCTGCTAAAATGCAGATTCTGATTTGGGAGGTCAGGAGCTGATTGAGATTCTGCAATCCTAACAAGCTCCCAGGTATCGCTCATGTTGCTGTTTTGAACATTGCATTTTGAGGTCTTAGGGAACAGTTGATCAGCTAGATTGACAAAATCTGAGTTCCTAGAGGACTTTGAGGTGCAGAGCTCCCCATTCACTTCAGTGTGCCCTCCCACCCCCACTGTATTTGAGTCACAGTGTTTTATGCTCTCTTTGCTATAGCAGCTTGGCATGTGCCCAAACTAACACATATAAGCAGAATGGGGGTGCATGGCCAACCTGGAGGCTCACAGAGTAGGAACTTGCCAGGGGTCTCCAGCCTAATCCAGGCCTAAGGGTACGTGACATTTTGTTCCCCACTTCTCCTTCTGTTAGCAAAGATGATAGTTTAATTGCTCCCGTGAGAAAGACCACCAGTGTAACTCCCTAGTTTCGATTTCCTTGTTTAATTTATTTCTTAGTTGCCTGCTGATGAAAAATTTACTTCTCATAGAGATATTTCCATAGACTCAGAATACATCAGTGAGTGAATACCAGAGTTTTGATAGCTGTATAAATTGGCATTCTGCTTTATATATTAGTCTTTTGAATTCAGATACATCTGTCCCCTGGACACTGTTTGCTTCTGGGTGTTCTGGCAAGAATGAAGTTTCTCAGTCTGCAGAGCTAAAAACCACACCCTGATCTATCATGTCCTCCATAACATATTGCTGTGTTTGGAAGTCTTGCCTGGAGGTCGGCCAGCCAGACCAACAACCCATTACTTCTGAACAACTATAGGACATTTCTCTCTTAACCCAGCACACTCAACAAAAGCATGTAGTATTTTCCACAGAAACCCTACAAACCAGAAGCAGATCAGGTATGCTATCCCTGAAAAGAGCACTACCCTAGGAATCCGAGGGGTGTTTAAATTCCACCTCTGCTACTTGATAGCTTGATGGTTGTGTGCTATTTAGACAATTTAATCATCTGTAAAATAGGGTTGATGATATTTAACTCACCGTATAATCATGAAGATTACATGGAAAAACATACATGAATATGTCTAACATAATGCCTCACATTTAATAATAAATGTTAGTCTTCTTCCTTGCTTACACTACTGTATTTTATATATATGTATATTTTGAGACAGAGTTTCACTCCTGTTGCCCAGGCTGGAGTGCAATAGTGTGATCTCGACTCACTGCAACCTCTACTTCCCGGGTTCAAGCAATTCTCCTACCTCAGCCTTCTAAGTAGCTGGAATCACAGGCACATACCACCATGCCTGGCTAATTTTTGAATTGTTAGTAGAGACAGGGTTTCACCATGTTGGCCCGGCTGGTCTTCAACTCCTGACCTCAGGTGATCCACCAGCCTGGGCCTCCCAAAGTGTTGGGATTACAGGTGTGAACCACCACACCCTGCTTCTACTTTATAATAAGACAGACACATTTCAGAATTTTTCCCACTCATCCTATCAGGTTTGGGTCTGAGGGGCTGGTGGTCAGAATATTGCTGATAATAACCACAGTAAAGACAGCAGTGATATAGAAAAATCAGTGCCAGCTTTTATCAAGAACATTTGGTTGTCTACATTCCTCCCTGACTCCTAAGGAAAGAGAAAAAGAAACTGCACAAGCCTTAGAAGCAGGGACGCCTCCTTCACCGCAGCAGGAAAAGGCAGGGTGCACACACACATCCATTGATAGATTTGGAGCCAGAAAGGTAAGGCAGCGCTTTTTGAATGGCTTCTGTTTTCTCTGTGAAACAGGAATTTAGTTTGTTTTCTAAGAGTAAGAAGGAAAGAGAAAGATGATTAGATGGAGGAGGAAAGTGAAGAAAATCAGGAAAAAAAAAATAGCATCTGGAGTAGAAAGAGAAAACTGACCAGAGCAGTGTAAAAGACTGCAGAGCAGTGCTGAGGGCCCAGCTGAAGCTGATGGGATTTCTGCTGGTGTTGATATGTGGGTGTATTAGTCTGTTCTCAACCTGCTATCAAGACAGATTGGAGACTGGGTAATTTATAAAGGAAAGAAATTTAACTGACTCACAGTTCCACAGGCCTGGAGAGGCCTCAGGAAATTTACAATCATAATGGAAGGGGAAGAGACACATCTTACATGGTGGCAGGTGAGAGTGTGTGAAAGCACAGGAAAAACTATTATTATAAAGCCGTCAGATCTGATGAGAATTCACTCACTATCATAATAACAGAATTGGGAAGCCGCCCCCGTAATCCAATAATTTCCTTCCAGGTCTCTCCCTAAACACCTGGGGATTACAATTCAAGATGAGGTTTGGGTGGGGAAACAAAGCCTAACCACATTATCAGGGCTCTGCTTCCCTTGGCTCTGTAGACTACAGAGCTGGGCCTGCCCATTGTGCAGCATGACGATATGCTGGTAAATACTTCACAACTGGCTTTAGGCAGCGTAATGGGAGGAAGCCTGATTTATTTTGAGACAGGATCTCTTTCTGTCACCCACGATCAAGTGCAGTGACAAGATCATGGCTCACTCCAGCCTCGACCTCCCTAGGCTCAGATGATCCTCCCACCTTCAGCCTTTCAAGTAGCTGGGACTACAGGCATGCCTCACCATACCCAGCTAGTTTTTTGTATTTTTTTGTAGAGATGGTTTCGCCATGTTGCTTAGGCTGGTCTTAACATCCTGGGCCCACCTCAGCCTTCCAAAGTGCTGGGATTACAGGCGTGAGCCACTGTGCCCAGCCAGAAGCCTGATTTGTAGCAGTGGTGTAAACCATGACAGATTGCAAGCTACCAGTATGATGCCACAGAACTCAGGCTGGGAAAGAGATGCCCAGTGGCACACTAATATATACATTTCCATCACACAAGTACAATGGACATAAATAACCTTCAATACACAAAAAATAATAACATGTAGTAAAATAATTAGGCAGTGGTGAGTTGAACTATTTATAACCTTTGTTTTTATATACTTTTCTTGATTTTAAGTTCATGTCATTTAATTTTTAATAACTGTTTTAACATCCAGATTGCAAAATTTCTTTTCTTTTTTTTTTTTTTTTTTTTTTTTTTGAGATGAGGTTTCACCTTGTTGACCATGTTGACCAGGATGGTCTCGGTCTCAATCTCTTGACCTCGCGATCTACCTGCCTCGGCCTCCCAAAGTGCTGGGATTGCAGGCGTGAGCCACCGCACCCAGCCTCCAGATGGCAAAATTTCTAAAAATTTTACAATCAGCTCTCTTGAGACAGCATGAGCTGGCTCCAGCATTCCACCCGTCGTGTAAAGGCAGGTTGAAGTGGCCTGCATTAAGGGATAGAGGACTGGGAGAGAGCTGAAACATAAATGGCAAGATTGCTTTCCAGTGGAGGAAGCTTGAGTTCGCTGTGAAAGAGGGCTGGAAAGGATTGAAAAAAAGCCTGAGTTTGTGGCAGGAAGAGGGGTGTAAGGTGGGACGTGGCTCGAGTGTCAAACAATCCAGTACTGGGATAGTTTCCAAGTTTGTATTGATTGTATGATCCTGAGTTCCTCTCACTGTATTAAAAACAGTTTATAAAAGTCTTATGAAGTGGATCAGGAGGCACAAGAGAGAGAGGGAGGAGTACTTACAGCAGAAAGGCAGGGAAAGGGATTGTGAGCCCAGGGGCAGGGAACCTGGACCCCAGATAACGTCAGAGGAAAGTCACCTCCGCAAAGGCAAAACAGCCTATGAATCCTGCTGTTGGCAGTTTCCCTGCGCTGTGTTTTTTTTATAGGTTGGCAGGGAGATGTTTGGGGGATGGAAGCTCTTTTTGGTTTTAAAGTTACACTGTAGGAATAAATGACTGTACCTGAGGATCTTATTTTAAGAAGCTCACCAAATAAACTTAGGGGAAAAAAAACACATTTTTTTCATTACGTTCTCTGTATAAGGCACAATAATAATTTTGCCTCAGTTCCTTTCAATACATTCTTCTGATATCAGAAAGTCACTTTCCACAAAAGAGCTAATACGTTATGGAGTCAGTTTCGCTTTTACAATCATGACTGTGTGTAATTCAGAATCACGTTTGGTGTAGAGTCCTCAGCAGGCAGCACTGTCACTCTTTTCAGAGAAAATATTTCAGAGAGTAACTATATTGTCAACATCTCTTTATTTGCAAAAATCCTGCCTAGTTAGGATACAGTTGCAATCACAAAGACACTGAGAACTTATATTATATTTCATCAGGTATTAGAAGCTGTAACAAGAAGAGGAGGAGAATCTAGGGCAAAAATAGGCAAACTTTGTACACACACACACACACACACACACACACACAGAGGAGTTCGAGACCAGCCTGGCCAACATGGTGAAATCCCGTCTCTACTAAAAGTGCAAAAAAGTAGCTGGGCATGGTGGAGCCCGCGCCTATAATCCCAACTACCCAGGAGGCTGGGGCAGGAGACCAGCTTGAACCTGGGAGGCGGAGGTGGCAGTGAGCTGAGATCATGCCACTCTACTCCATCCTGGGCAACAGAGCCAGTCTCTGTCTAAAAAAAAAAAAGAAAAGAAAAGAAAGAAAGAAAAAAAAAGAAATAGCTAACATGTACATAGTGTTTACTATATGCTCATATACTTCATTCATTCCTTAAATGTTAACTCACTTAAAAATAATCTCATGGGGCGATTGTGAAAATTAAACGTGTTAATATTTGTAAAGAGCACATAGTAGTCAGCCTCTAGCACATAGTAAGTCCCCACTAAAGGTTAGCTATTATGTTTTTTCATAGTTTAGTGTTTTCCTTGTATGTTTCAAAATAAATTTATCATGCTTATAAATTGGTTTTGCACCCTCATTCATCATGGCACTTTCCAAATTTGATCTGCGTAAACCACTGAGTTACTGAGCATGCTGCTCACGGTAACAAAACAGGTGAGAACCCAGAGTGGTCGCAGCTGCTTAGCTAATGCTTTCTGTCACATGGTGTCCAAGCCTGCACCTGCCTACTTTGCGTTTCCTTATCTCTAATGTTGTATTGTATTTTATTGTGTTAGAGAAGAAGTATAAGGTTGAATGTCAGTTAAGTCAAATTCAGTACAGTGGAGTGGAGAATTTGTGCTTTGTTTCATTAACATTGTCCACTGCAATGTACTGTGTGGGTTAGATGTTGGGGTCATGTTAAAAAAACAGAACAAGGCTGGGTGTGGTGGTTCACACCTGTAATCCCAGCACTCTGGGAGGCCGAGGTGAGCGGATCACCTGAGGTCAAGAGTTCAAGGCCACCCTGGTCAACATGGTGAAACCCCTCTCTACAAAAATACAAAAATTAGCTGTCTGTGGTGGTGCTGACCTCTAATCCCAGCTACTCGGGAGGCTGAGGCTAGAGACTTGCTTGAACCTCGGAGGCAGAGGTTGCAATGAGCCAAGATTGAGCCACTGCACTCCAGCCTGAGCAAAAGAGTGAGACTTCATCTCAAAAACAAAAAACAAAAAACAAAAAAATAAACAACCAAGAACCACAGTTCCTGCCCTCATGAATCTGATAGAGTAGTGCAGGTGACAGCCACATAAACAATTAGACATTTAGCAAAGAGTATCGGTAGGGATCTTCATGGGGATGCATTGCTCTCGCTGCTGTGTGAGTAGGGTGAGGGGGAGGTGATGGAGTGTAATGAGCTTCTCAGTGAGGACCCAGGCTTAGACTCAGCCCTAGGGGCCGAGTAAGGGTAAACCAGATGGAGGGGCAGGTGGCATTCAAAGCAGAGGAATGGCATGAATAAAGGCAGAAGCTTGCGGGGTGTGTGTGTGTGTGTGTGTGTGTGTGTGTGTGTTCGTGTGTGAAAAGCTACAAAAAGTCCTGATCTGCTGGAATATAAAGCACGTTCTAGAAGGGGAGGGGTAGGAAGGTGAGTGTGGACTATAGCGTAAGAGTAGGAGGTAAGTGTGGGCTATAGGCAGAGGCCAGAGCATTAAAGACTCCAGAATGCCTGTGCCAGCAACCAGGTGCTCTTTTGGGACTGACGGCAAGGTCAGATTTGTCATATCTGTGTCCTGTGCTCATGCAATTCCCTCTGCCTGAAATGCCTGCTCACTCACACCACAAGGACACAGCCCTTCTCACTGCCAGAGCAGTCTCTGCCTCCTCTAAACTCTTAACAACGATCAATGTGTAAACCTTATGTCAGTTAATATTCATGGCTCTGCCCTGGGAGTCATTTCTTTATCAGAATATTTCCCAGCTCTTCCATAAGTTCCTTGAATAGGACCTGCTTCCTCCGATGCTTCCTGTCCTCCACGGAGGCCATACTAGAGCCAGGACACACTAACCACTCGAGGGACCGGATGTCACAGCTCTCACCTTGGGGAGGGATGGAACCAGAGCCAGATCCAGAAGTCCGATGCAGGCCTGGCCACAAGAAGGGAACTGGGACGACGCTCTTGAGATCTTTTTTCTGTTAGTTCTCAAGTTACTGCACTCCCCTGGTTTCTTCCCAGCTCTCCTTCCAATCCCCTTTGCCGGTTTTTCCTCCTCTACCCTAAGTTTAGATCCTAGAGAGACTCTCCCTTTTCTCTTTAGAGTTCTCTCTCCCTGGATGATTTCAGCCTACTCCTGAAGCTTCAAGTTGGCAATTTGATACCAATAGCTATCAAATCAGGACCTCCAGCCCAGGCCTCCTCTCTGAGCTCCAAAGCCCCTCCCACCCCATTCCTGCTGACGCCTTAATCTCTCTGCTTGGGTGAGTGTTATGGACTGTTTCTTCCCCTCTCCCTCCAGATTTCTCTACTGAGGCCCTAACTCTTGTGTGGCTGTATTTGGAAACAGGGCTCCCAAGGAAGTAATTAAGACCTATGAGGTTATAAGGGTAGGGTCCTGATCCAACAGAATTAGTGTCTTTATAAAAAGAGGACACCAAAGTGCTCTTTCTCTCTCTCTCTGCTCCCTCCAAGAGCACAAAGAAGCCATGTGAGCACACAGCAAGATGGCAGTCCCCAACACATCAAGAGACGAGGTCTCAGAATGAAATTTACCTTGCCAGTACCTTGATCTTGGCCTTTTCAGCCCCCAGAGCTATAAAAAGTAAGTTTCTGTTGTTTGAGTCACCCAGTCTGTGGTATTTCGTTACGGCCATCCAAGCTGACTCATACAGTGTTGCAATAAGCACCCCAAATTCAGTGGGACGAAAATTGAATTTATCATACTCTCCCCTACCTTTTTAAAACAAACTATAATAACAAAACAAACAAACAAACAAACAAAAACCCTGACTTTCCTCCAGTGTTGCCCTGCTTCATAAACAGCCCAGACTCAGCTACTCAAGTCAAAAGCCTGGGAGTCTTCCTTGCCTCCTTCTACTTCCTACCTACTCTCCTGACCCCGGGTCTCCATCCTGCAGCTAGACAAAAACTTATAAAAATGCAGATGAGATCATGTGACTTCCTTGCTTAACACTCTTCAGTGGCTTCCCACTGCCCTTAGAATGAGCCAAAGACTCCTGCAGACTTTGGCCCTTATACCCTGTCATCACTCTTCCCCTTAGTCTGCATACCCCAGCACTCCTGGACTTAATTCCACGAGCATCTGAGGCTCTCTCTTCCTGCAATTCTCTACACTCTCAGTCTCACCGTGACTAACAAATAAACTAGGAATCACTTGGTGCTGCTATGATTGCCACCGTGAACAAGGCAAGATGTGGTAGGATCTAGAATATTGAATGGTTCGATGTTGGCTTTAGTAAAAGTTCATGTTTCCTATTTACAAAAGTTAGCTATATATCTGCATGTACTTTTCCTGCATTCTGGCGTATGTTCTCACGGATCCATGGTCCTTAGGATAACTAATTTCATGAGTTATACCTAAGCTATCTTCTAGGTATAGTTTGGAGCCCCATGCTGGACCCTCTCTAGTGTGTAAGTGTTTTAACCTATGTAAAGGTCATGAATATTCTATTTGTTTTAGAGAAATGTGTATCCCAGAGATAAGCTGCAATAATAGGAAATGCATGCCCCAAGAAAATAAATATCACATGATATGTGTTTTTAAAAATTGGGGTTGCTGCTAAGATCTATGCCATCTTGTAATAATTCCCCCAAGAAACTAATTAAATCTGGGTGTCAACTGACTGTGCAACACTGTATTTCACCAACAATTGAACCAGAGTGCTGGAAGGACATTAAAATGAAATGAATAACTTAATCTCCTCTGTAAAATTAGCATATGATTCTAATTCACACTTATCAAAAAATAATATATTTCTATCCAAATTAGCCAATCAGTAAATGTAATGTAAGGCAATTATGTTAGACAGTCTTTCCAAGATATTGAATTACATCAAATTAATCCCATGTTGGCTTAGATTTCCAGGCCAGGTATTTCCAGGGGCCATGTGTGATGAATATTTGTGCCGCATCTGGGTTTCTGTGAGCCAAAAGGGCTGCTCATAATTATAGCATGTATTACACATACACATATGAGCTCTACTATAATGAACAATAGTAAACCATTTTGGAGCAATAAATTAGGAAAGGTTACAGAGGCTAATGCCTATGTTGAGAAAGGAAAAAATTCAACTGCCAGCAACGAAATAGTAAAAAAAAAAACCTTATTTCTAGAGCAAATTTTAAACTATAAATGAATATTTGTAACAGCACTGCGTCCAGAATGCCTTTCAAAACTCAATAGCTCAATAGTTGTACATCCTTACCAACATCCTATCACATGTACACATATAAATCCAAATAAAAGAATTTTTTTCTCATTATGCACAGTTTAATATATTTAAAGTTGCTGAGTATGGTGACTTATCTGCCTAGCAACTTTTTAATTTTTAAAAATTATTTAAATTTTTTGAAAAATTATATATACTTAATATATATATATAATTATTTTAAAAATATTTGTTAAAAATAATTTTTGGCCAACTTGATAGAAATTAAGAAAAGTTCTGTCTACCTGAGAAAATGGTGATAAAGGACTGCATGCCATATTTCTCTGAGTTAGAATTTGCTCCTTTAACTATTTTATACCAGATGTGTCAGTGGGCCTTCTAGACTCTCTTTGGTTGTCAGTATCCTGAGACCAAAATGTAATTCTTTCTTAGGAAGGGAAGAAACTGACATCATTTCAGGGCTTAATAAGAGCCAGCCAGTCAGTTATATGCTATCTATCTTCCTCCAACAGCTTTATTGGTAGAGAGGCATTAACATCCCAATTTTGCCAGCGAGGAAACTGAAGCCCAGCAAAATGAAAGGGTTTGCCTTAAGTTTCATTGAATAACTTTGTCAGAGCCAGGGTTAGAACCCAGGCTCTTCAAGCCATCTAAGCACATTTCATTTTCCTCCAGCCACCTCTCCTAGCACAAACCCATGCTGTAAGAAACTCCTCCAGCATGCAATTCCATTGAAGGTCAGAGATCAAGCCCAGATGATCAGGAGATGATTGCTGATTGAAGGAGCCACAATATAAGATGTCAACCGCAACAGTAACTTCTCTTTCAGATTCAAGGAAGATTTGGATTTAAATCCAGCAATCATTTATTGAATACCTTCTATGACCAGACCCTGTGCTATGTATTTATACATGTCTTTTAAAATCATCTTAACAAATGATGTTATTCTTTTGTTTTAAGGTCATAAAAGCTTAATATCAAAAAAACAATGGAGTGCACCCTATAGTTAAGAAGAGACAGTTTTGACCAGGCATGGTGGCTCACACCTGTAATCCCAGCACTTTGGGAGGCCAAGGCGGGTGTATCACCCAGGGTCAAGAGTTCAAGACCAGCCTGCCCAACATGGTGAAAACCTGTCTCTACTAAAAACATAAAAATTAGCTGGGCATTGTGGTAGGCATCTGTAATCCCAGCTACTTGGGAGGCTGAGGCAGGAGAATCACTTGAACCTGGGTGACAGAGGTTGCAATGAGCCAAGACCACACCATTGCACTCCAGCCTGGGCAACAAGTACAAAACTCCAACTCAAAAAAAAAAAAAAGGAAAAAAGGGCACAGTTTTGGCATCCCCTACTCTTGGGAAGGTATATAATTTCTGTCTTAAAAGCAAGTTCATTTCTGAGATTGAGCTACTGCATCCCAGCCTGGGCAACAGAGTAAGACTTCGTCTCAAAAAAAAGGCAAGTTTATTTAAATGCCCAAACATCACTTTAGAGACTTTTATGTTGTTCTTTCCTTTAATCAAGCTTGATGTTTTTCAATCTTTTTTTTTTTTTTTTTTTTTGAGACGGAGTTTCGCTCTTGTTACCCAGGTTGGAGGGCAGTGGCGTGATCTCGGCTTACCGCAACCTCAGGCTCCCGGGTTCAAGCAATTCTCCTGCCTCAGCCTCCTGAGTAGCTGGGATTACAGGCACGCGCCACCATGCCCGGCTAATTTTTTTTGTATTTTAGTAGAGGCGGGTTTCACCATGTTGACCAGGATGGTCTCGATCTCTTGACCTTGTGATCCACCCGCCTTGGCCTCCCAAAGTGCTGGGATTACAAGCGTGAGCCACCACGCCCGGCCTGTTTCTCAATCTTTAGTGTGACTAAGAATTAGGGATGTGTAACCAATTTAGAGATTTTTGAGGATGATTTAAAAATATATAGTTTCTCCTTCAGGCTGACCCTAGAACCTAATCCCTACTTCAGGTATGACCTTTGATTGACTGGGGCTAGGGAGGCTACACAGTAACGCCCCACATCAGCGTCATTTCCTTCTTCTTGGGAAACCACCTGTCCTTCCTGCATTCTAGCCCTGTAGTCAGAATGGGAATGAACACCCTCTCGTGTGACTCTGCCTCCCTGGCCTTAGTGATTGGTCTGAGAAATTGGCACATAACCCAAGTTGGAATAACACAATTATTTCCCAGGATTTTTCAAAGTGGAGCCATTCAGATTCACAGGCACAGCTTCTCCTTTGACCCTCTGAGATGATTGTATGAGTCTGGGGTATGAGTCTGGAGCCACCAGTGCTCCCATGAAGAGGCAGAGAGATAAGTCTGATAGTACCTGGTCCTCTGAATTCTGTCTTTTCTCAGGCCAGCTCTATTCTGCCTTCTTAGAATTTAGCTATGTAAGTTGATAGATTTATCTGTTTTGTTTAGGCAAAAGTTGAGGTTTTGTCTCATTCAACCAGAATTCTAACATACTACTTCAATAAAATCTTTTTTGTTTGTGTATTTACTCAAAAGGGAGTATGTTGTAAGAGAAGGCATATATACTTGAAATGCTATCAAAAAGAACTTTGAATGTTATAAGGGACTGTATGGTATTGGAATACAGAGTGAAAAAGAGTTTTTTCCAACTCAGAGATTGGTCTGTCTGCTGCTGGGACCCATCACAGCTATCTTCACAGCCTGGTTACAATGACTGCCTCAAGCTGCCAATTCCCCACTGAGTTGTAGGGCTCCATCTTCTATTAACCTTATGCCCACAGACAAAGCAGAGTCTTTCCTGTCCTTCAAAGGACTCAGCTAACTCTAAGCACAAGTGTGATAAAGACAACCTGAGCGCTGGCTCCAGTTACAAATGCAATTAATCACAAGAAATACTAAACTATTGAACCACGGGGGCAGGGATAAAGAGTGAAGGGATTTTTTTGGGGGGGGCGGGGAGCAGGAGACGGAGTCTCACTCTATGGCTCAGGCTGGAATGCAGGCACGATCTTGGCTCGGCTAATTTTTATATGTTTAATAGAGGTGGGGTTTCACCATGTTGGCCAGGCTGGTCTGAAACTCCTGACCTCAGGTGATCTGCGTGCCTCAGTCTCCCAAAGTGCCGAGATTACAGGTGTGAGCCACCATGCCCCGCCCAGAACTAGGTTTGAACTTAACTATTTTGCTTACTAACTGTGAATTCTCTGAACACCAGATATTTCATCTATAAAGTGGGAATAATAATACTTTAACCTTTGGTGCTTTTATACAAATTAAGTAACTACGGGCCAGGCTCAGCAGCTCATGCCTGTAATTCTAGCACTTTGGGAGGCTGAGGGGGCAGACTTCCTGAGCTCAGGAGTTCAAGACCAGCCTGGGCAACATGGTGAAGCCCCATCTGTACTAAAAACACAAACAAGCAGCCAGGTATGATGGCTGGCACCTGTAATCCCAGCTACGTGGGAGGCTGAGGCAGGAGAATCGCATGAACCCAGGAGGTGGAGGTTGCAGTAAGCCGAGATTGCACCACTTCACTCCAGCTTGGGCAACAGAATGAGACTCTGACTCAATAAATAAATAAACAACAAACTATGGAAAGCACCCGGTACAATGCCCATACTAGGTGGCAGTTAATATGTGGTAGTTGTGCTGATGATGGTGGTGGTTGGTGATGATAATGATGGTGAACATTTGACTATAAAGGATTCTCATACTTCCCAGTGGAGAAATGCAACAGGGGTGAGTGGTTCTTCTTCAGGACCACGTGATAAGTCACTGACAAAGACGAGACTCACGTAACAGACTCATTCTGGAGATTTCTGTGTTCTTAGGAGCCAAAAAACTTAAATGATGGAAATGCTTAGTTATTTTCATGGCAGTGAGTGTGAATCAATAGTATCTCACTTTTGGTTCCTTTCTATATTTCAGTTTACAAAATAAAATTTAATGGATGTGTACTTTTAAAATGCCTTTGACTCCAATTTAGGGTAACAGTTTCCTATCTCTTAGATCATTCTAAAAGTATACTTCTAAATTCTTCCTTCTTGGTTCTAACTTTTACTAACTTTACTTTTTAAAATTTTCTTTACATGTTCTATCTTAGTTAAAAAAAAAAAAAATGAAACCCTATTGCATTTTTTTCCCAAAGCGATATCTTGAGGAAAAGCAGATCCCTGGGAGGATATTTTAACTGCATGCTTCTTATAATTGAGGACTCTTCTCAGACAACTCTGCTGTTTAATCTCAGCTCTCACCAATAACCCTCTCCTCTTTTTGATCAAGTGTTTAATTTTCTTGAAAGATTTTCTCAGATTTCAACTATTACTGAGAGGATTTTCATTTTACCCTAACCCTTTAATGGCTAAATCTTGCATATCCATTATTTCAAAAAAGGGTATTTCTGTTCATCTAAGTAAATAGTCAAGGATTTGATCTTCTTCTCTTGCCTATTACTGCTGAAATAAGGAATTATTTGGAAATTCTTTTGCTAAATGATTATCTTGTAAAAAGCAGGTAAAATTAAGCATTTACAAAAACTGATCTCAGACAACTCTGAGTTATCTAGAGCAATGTAGAATAATGCATAGATTACTGAAAACAGATAAACTCCTGAAGCTGATTGTGGTCATTCTTTTACTTCCTTCCTTGAATGGCAAAATGTATGTGTTTAACATTCAGTTCAGTTTTTCTAACAATCTTTAAAAGTTTTCTAATTTTAGGAAAACATGAGTTTTTCATAAAGAGATAAAAAGAAAAAAAAAAGAATAGCCAGGACGAAACAAAAATCTGGGGGTAAGAATTATTGCTATGAATATCTAAGTATACAAGGAATATGATTATTTAAAAGTTTTTAAAAAATTGAGACAAGTTCTTACTGTCACCCAGGCTGGAGTGCAGTGGCTCAATCTTTGCTCACTGTAGCCTAGAACTGTGGGGCTCAAGCAATCCTCTCACCTCAGCCCCGCAAGTAGCTGGGACTACAGCACATAACAAGCCCAGCTAATTTTTGTATTTTTCTGTAGAGACAGTTTACTCATGTTGGCTAGGGTGGTCTTGAACTCCCGAGTACAAGTTATCTGCCCACCTAAAGTACTGGGCCTCCTAAAGTGCTGGGATTGAAACCGCCTTTGCAAAATTATGGCTGAGACAGAGAAAGAGATCTAACTTAACTGACTCCATCTTGCTTCTAACCTCCAGGTTGTCTTTGTTCATTTCTGGGTATAGGCTGAACTAACATTGGGGAAAACTTAGTTTATAGTTTATAGTTTAAACAAAGACGGTGACAGCCCTTTCCCAAAGCAGACCTCCTTCTTGCCTAGGGACTAGATTGCCTTTGTAGGACTGACATTAGCCACAAGATTAGAAATTACAGTTTGGGAGTCATGCAGCTGGAGGATACAAGATTCTGACCCTCTCTAAACTGTCCTGAGATCAGTCCTTAAGATATTTTGCAGACCCTGCGCTTGATGGATCAGCCAGCACCGCCAGATTAATAAACTGGCTTATCTAATCCTGTGGCCCCCACCCAGGAACTGACTGAGCACAAGAAGACAGCTCTGACTCCCTATGGTTTCATTTCTGGCCAATCAGCACTCCTGGCTCACTGGCTTCTCCCCACCCACCACATTGTCCTTAAAATTCTGCTCCCTGAATGCTTAGAGAGACTAATTTGAGTAATACTAAAACTCCAGTCTCCTGCACAGCTGGCTCTGTGTGAATTACTCTTTCTCTATTGCAATTCCCCTGTCTCTTACAATTCCTGTCTTGATGAAGTGGATCTCTCTAAGCAGTGGGCAAGGTGAACCCCTTGGGCAGTTACAAATTTGATGGCGCATACGGGAATTGCCCTGTGGCTACCTCCCCATGGTTCAGTCGCCCCTTCTCCCCTAGTGATAGATCCAGAAGCCAGCCCAAGCAGCTGCCTATTTCTCTTGGACTGGGGGCTGACTCTGGTACTGTCTCTACTGCAGGGGTGCTACTGACCCGATGTGCATCGATTTAATTGCAATGGGGAAATCGTCCCGAGAAGACGTCTTAACTGTAGCCCTATAACAGGGTGTCTGTCTTTAGCCCAATTGCAGGGTATCTGGATTGGTGAGTATCCTAATCCTAAACAGCTGCCCACACCTCCTTCCTTCTCCTGACTGGTTCTGTAGCTCTATGGTGGGGCGTCTATAGTCCCATTGCAGGGTGTCTGTGTCTGTAGCCTCATTGTGGGGTGTCTGTTCAGCTCCTGGGAAGTCTCGGTTGGCTCGTTCTAACTAGTATGAGGAGTCCTGGTTTGGGAGACTTCTCAATAAGGAAAATTTCAATGAGACTTCTCAGACAGAGAATAGGAGGGTAGTTTGGAAGTGATATTCTTGGAGTATCTGGTTTGGAAGGTCTTCTGTCCGTCACGTCTTTGCGTGTGTTTGCATATGTGGATGAAATTGCCGAGGAGTTGCTGATGGAAGTCCAGCAGGCCTAACTGAGAGAACCCTCCTTATTTGTTTGGTCACATTTGACGAGGCCTAAAGAAGGCTCAACAGGCCTATCTCTCAGGGTGACTATCTGCTCTTACCCTTTCCCAGAGACTCACTTGTAAAAAACCATCAGTTTCCACCTGGAGTGCATCAAAGACAACGGGGACCAACCAGAAAAAGTTTGAGCTTTGTCAGGTTGATATTGGGTGCTGAACAAAGTGACTAATGTTCATTTTGTTATGTGTATTTTGCGGTAATGAAAAATGTTACTTCAGTTCCCCTGCAACCAGTTGGGCAGCATCTTGCAAATTAAGAATCTTGCCTGTAGTTCCATAAAACAGTAAACAGTGATTTTCTCTTGTAGAGTGACTTGAGCCCCACAGCTAAAGCACAAGCGAGCAGGGTAATCAGAAGTCGCTCTGTTATTCTGGAAGCTACAGAGAAAGGTAACCCAGAAACCCGGTATGCCAGCAAAAAGGGTAAGAAATTCTTACTGGTCAAGTTTTTATTCTTTCTCTCTCTCTCTTCTCTGTCTGAGTAAAACAGTAAACTATTGGTCTCCTCTGCAAGGGTTTGATTAATAGAAGACAAGATTTGTGAGACTAGTCTTAGGCTGTAGCAAATCTAGTGTACTTTGTGCTAAGAATTTGTCTTTCTGTGTTCTATAATGGAGAGAGAGGTATCACAGGATAGAATGTGGGTTTAAGACCCCTATAAGCCTGCTTTTCAAGACAGCTTGGCAGACTCGGAAGTTACACACTTTGCTACGGGTCCCTGAAACCAATGCTGTATAAAATTTCTCTGTCTTGTTTTGTGTCCTTATGTGCTTAACCTTGTGATCATGTGGGGGTACTCTCTTTTGATTTCTACCATCCAAAGGACAGGAATTCGGGGGTTCGTGTCATAGTTAGTCCTAAACATTTTTCTTGAGCAATTAAAAGCCTTGCAAGCTTGAAATTGGCTTCTCTAGCCTTCTGGAGAAAGCAATAGAAACTGCTCAATGCTGTATAGCTCGGTAGCTAAGGCTTTGTCTTTTGACAGTGGTGGCCTGGGTTCAATAATTGGCTTCTGGAATTACTCTATTTGTTATTTGTCTAACTTTGCCATTTATTGAGTGTGTTTTTCATAAAAGATTATGAGAAAGCCTGGGAATATGGCTTTTAAAGGGAATGTAATCGTGTCTAGTTCAGAGGATTTTAATGATTGTCTTAACATAAAAGTAAAGAAACAAAACTGAAGGTTTAAGCAAAGTGAAAAGGATTTGTAGAAGATTGATCTTGTAAAAATTGTGTGGGTATAAACAAGTTGGCTGAGATTTAAAAGAAATTATTTAGCTTTTTTTCTTAGGTTAAAACATTTTGTGTCCAAGTAACAGGGTTTTCTTAGAAAATTAATCTGTTGTTTGATGAAAAATTGTAAAGGGTTCTAAAAAGATGATGAAAATCTTACCTTATGGTCAAACTAATTAAAACTGCATAGAGATATAAATTTTATTTAAAAAACTAGCTTTAACATTAAAATTGCACTAATGTAAACGTGAAATTTGGTTTCCTCTTTTGAAAACGATTTTTATGTAATGTTAAAAGATAATGAAAGGGTTTTGTTCCCTCCTTTGGGTAAATAGCAGGGAAAAAAAAAAGGTAGGAGAGAGAGAGAAGAGACAGATTCAGTTGGCCTCATCCTATCTTCATTGGGTCTTGTTTGGAAAGCTAAGTCTACTCTATCAGAGTAAAGATTTTTCTTTTTTTAAAATTTTTGTGGAGTTATCATTTGGCCAAATGAATGACTTGTGGTGGTCTGGGATTCTATTTTGTGATATCCAGTGTTTTAAACCTTTGATATTTGACAAACTTTCCAAAAGTAAATTACAAATTACGTCCCTTTTTTACTTAATATTTTAGATATTAGGTCTCTAAAGTCCAAAAATGACATTTGGCTTATTTGGCACAAAAACCATATAGGAAACATTGTCAGTGAAATGGTGTTTGGCTTTCTTTGGTCTATATTTGTGTAAATGTGTTACTGGTATGTGTTCCAAAATTATGTAAAACTCCTATAATTACAGCATGACTTAGTATATGTTATCAGTAATAATTATAATTATTATGTTAACAGACAATGTGCCACAGAAGTAACAAATTTCCTTGTCAATCGTTTCTTTAACTATGGCTGCCCTGAAATGTTTTTGTCATCCACAGACAATTGTCTCATTTTGCTCCTCTTTAAAAGATGGTTTTATAATCAGCTTCAAAACTTAATAGGCACCCTTAAGTGCAAGATTCTGATTAATAACACTGGAGATTGTGACATTATAGTATAGGAGAAACTTTCAAATAGAAGAATGAATGGTGTTTGGTCTACTTTGGACTGTATTTGTGTACTTATGTTATTAGTATGTGTTCCAAAGTTATGAGAAACTTCTATAACATTGATACAATTTAATGTACTTTATTAGTAATTATAATTGTTATATAAAATTTTTGTATGCCACAGAAGTAACCAAAATTCCCAGTCAATTGTAGCTTTAATAGTGGCTATAGACTTTTGTCATCCACAGACATTTTGGCTTGCTTTGGTACTTTTCAAAAGGCAGTTTATAATCAGATATAGGACTCTAAGTGTAGGTCTCAGGTAACTTTAAAAATTGTGCTAGTCCAAACTTCTAGGACTGTCATGGAGAACTAATATATCAAACATTGCTAAACCTTTTGTTTTCAGAGTCAGGAAAACTTAATTCTTTAGAGCTATTTGCAACTTTTAACAAGTGGGTAAAATATATGCCTGTGAACAAAATTTGGAGCATATTTAATCCTCTCTACCTGGTTGCTCCAGAATTTGGAAACTATGAATATTCTTAATTTATGGCAGTATAGTTAATTGCATAAGTGCAATAAGAATCTGTTTTCTTTTGTAACAGGACACAATTGGAGAAATTGGTTAATTTATCAAGGCTTTGACTGGAAAGGCATGCTTCCTTTAAAGAATCAAAGTTGACTTGTACAGCCAATTAGAGCCTGTTGGGGAATCTGGCCTCACACCTTGTCCACACAGAATCCCTGTACAAGGTTCCTGACCTGTGGTAAGTAAAGAATGTCACTTTCTAACAGGCCCAGCAACCCCAAGTTATCTTGGGACCTCAAGAGGAGAGAAATTTACTCAACTCATAGGTATTTGAGGGTACAAACCCATGGCTGGGCTTGGCTTTTAAAAACTCTTATCTGAGATTCTTCATGGAACAGAATTCTATCAAAGCCAATTTTAAAAACCTAAGTGAAAAATAATTATTCTTGCTGCATTTTATAAAAATAGACCAAGTATAGTAAGACTAAAGTTTATTTTGTAAACAAATCAGTTGTGTCATGATTTGTTTTCAATAAAAATGAGGCCTGGAGAGAGAAAAATTATGCTTCCAAAGAAAAACTATACTTGTTCTCAAGGTTTTCTTCTGCAGTTTAGACTAAATTCTAAATTCTTTGTGGGTTAGAAGTCCCCAAACTAATGCTTTCAAATCTTTGCTTTTAAAATTGGGAATTGTACTCCTTATCCTAGGATTTGTTATTTATCTTATAGTAGACTGTTCACTTAAACACTGTACTAAAACTATAGACGAAAGTACTAATGTTCTCGCCATGCAAGCCTTGAGAGTCCAGCCAGGCCTGCATGTGAACACTCAGACAGGTGCAGAGTGGTTCCACTCTTCTCACCTTGGGGTTCATTCCCTTTCCCACTACATCCCTGTCAGCAAGAAGAAGCCATAGCGATAAATTGTCTTTTCCCATCTTCATACTCTACACCTCAAGATTAAGGTGTTATGTTATAAAACCCAAAGAAAGGGATTGAAACTGTCTTTGCTAAATTATGACTGAGACAGTGAAAGAGATCTAACTTAACTGACTCCATCTTGCTTCTAACCTCCACGCTGTCCTTGTTCATTTCTGGGCCTAGGCTGAACTAACTTTAGGAGATACCTAGTTTATAGTTTAAACAAAGACAATAACAGCCCTTTTCCGAAGCAGACCTTCTTCTTGCCTGGGGACTAGATTGCCTTTGTAGGACTGACATTAGCCACAAGATTAGAAATTATGGTTTAGGAGTCATGCATCTGGAAGATAGAAGATTCTGAGATTGATGCGTGAGCTATTTTGCAGACTCTGCACTTGATGGATCAGCTGGCACCACCCAGATCAATAAACTGGCTCATCTGATCTTGTGGTCCTTCACCCAGGAACTGACTGAACACAAGAAGACAGCTCTGACTCCCTATGGTTTCATCTCTGACCAATCAGCACTCATGGCTAAGTACATCCCCCACCCACCAAGTTGTCCTCAAAAACTGTATTCACCAAATGCTAGGAGAAACTGATTTGAATTATAGAAAACTCTGGTCTCCCACACAGCCAGGTCTGCATAAATTACCCTTTCTCTATTGCAATTCCCCTGTCTTGATGAATTGGCTCTGTCTAGGGAGCAGGCAAGATGAACTCCTTGGGCAGTTATAGGATTACAGGCATGAGCCACTGCATAGCCCTGATTCTTTTTTACATAAAAATATCAGTAACAAATCAATCCATCATGGCTTTGTCAGATTTTTCTGCAGACTTCAATTAGACTTCAAATTATCTCAACCCTAACCATAAAGCTTGGGTCCCAAATTCTTTGTAGTAAAGAATTTGGCCTTACCCAAAGAAAACGTATGACTTTCACTCTAGACTTCTAAGAGGTACTGTCATACCTGACAGGAGAGTCTTTGTTTAGGATAGGGGATGGCCACACCAGATTTCAGAGTGGGGTTTACCACACCTAACAGTCTTAGGGAAGGAACCAGCCACACCAGAAAGGCCAACCATGTGACCTAGGGTCAGGGCTTTGGGTCTTGCAGTATCATAGGAACTGGAGTCTGAATTCAACCACATGGAAGTCAATCAATCAATTAATCATGCTGATGTAATGAATCCCCAATAAAAATTTTGGACGCTGAGATGGGTGCAGTGGCACATGTCTAAAGTTCCTGCTACTTAGGAGGCTGAGCCAAGGCATTCAAGACCAGCCTGGGCAACATAGCAAGACCCTGTCTCTAAGAAATAAAAAATAAAATTTAAAAACCCCACAGGCCAGGCATGGTGACTCATACCTGTAATCCCAGCACTTCGGGAGGCCAAGGCAGGTGGATTATCTGAGGTCAGGAGTTCAAGACTAGCCTGGTCAACATGGCAAAACCCCATCTCTACTAGAAATATAAAAAATTAGCCAGGGGTGGTGGCTCATAGCTGTAGTCCCAGCTACTTGGGAGGCTGAGACAGGAGAATAACTTCAACCTGGGAGGCTGAGATTGCAGTGAGCTGACATTGCACCACTGCACTCCAGCCTGGGTGACAGAGTGAGACTCCATCTTAAAAAAAAATACCCACAAAACTCTAGACACTGAAGTTCAAGTGAGCTTCCTGGTTGGCAATATTCCATGCACATTGTCTCACATTGATGCTTACAGGGCAACACTTCCTGACTCCAGGGGGATGGAATGATGGAAGCTTCTCAGTTGAAACCCTCTCAGACCCTGTGTACCTCTTCCTTTGGCTGATTTTTATCTGTATTCTTTCCCTGTAATTAAACCGTCACTGGGAGAATAATAGCTTTCTGTGAGTTCTGGGTCTGCGTAGAACTCTAGCATCTGAGGGAAGTTTGGGGAACTCCTGAACTTGGAGTTGGTGAGGGTGGTCTTGAGGATTAACCCTCAGCCTTTGAAGTGAGTAGTGCTCCGCTTCTGCTCTCCCACAGCCCTCTGTCACCACCTCCATCACAGCATCTAACACATTGTGCTTTTTGTTGTTTGGTTTTTAAATATTTTATTATGTAATGCCAAAAAAATGCTCGAGGAGTGGAAAAGGTTTACAGTGGGTGGTTATTTCATTAGTAGTGATAGTGCAGTAATCAGGGGGAAACTGAGGCTCAAAGGGATAAGTAAATTGCCCAAAGCCACACAGTCAATAGACCAAGACTCACTGAAACGTAGTCATTCTAGCTCCAGAGTCAAGCTTCTAATCACCACATCACTCTGCCTCAGCATTTGTTGCCAGTGATAGAAACTAAACAAAAAAGTTAAGCTTAAATCCCGCCCCCCAGGAAAAAATGACAAACAAGGGATTCATTGTTGTCAGTTTCCCTCCCCTGCCCCTTCCTCCTCTCTCTTTTTTTTCTCCACTCTGCCTCTGCTTTTCACTGCGCAAGACCAATGGAAACAATAGACATACAGTACCGGAGCAAAGCTAGGAATAAATGCATAGATTTCTAAAGGAAAATCCACTGGACTTATGGCTAATGGGATTTGAAAGATAAAGAAGGAAAAATCAAGCAAACCTTTTTGACCTGGTTCACTTGTAGGGCATATCGTCCATGATAGGGGTGATTTGGAGAGAAGATAATAAACTTATTTTATTTAACTCAAATAAGGTAATTTATGTACAATAACAGTTACACATGGTAAGCAGATTGATGAAACAGGCTGACGCCTTTTGGCAAAGGGATGTATTGTGTACCCATCACCTTAAAATCAAGATACAAGATTAGCTGGACATGGTGGCATGCACCTGTAGTCCCATGTACTTGGGAGGCTGAAGCAGAAAAATCCCTTGAGGCCAGCAGTTCAAGGCCATAGTGTGCTATATGATTGGCCATAGTGTGCTATATGATTGGCCATAGTGTGCCACTGCACTCCAGCCTGAGTAACATAGCGAGACCCTGTCTCTGAAAAGAAATGTGTGTGTGTGTGTGTGTGTGTGTGTGTGTGTGTGTGTGTGTGTCCCCAGAAAGTTCCCATGTGGCCTGTCCTTCCCTTATCATGCCTCATAACCACTAATCTGATTTTTATTACTTTCAATCAATTTTACCTGCTCTAGAACTTTATATAAACAGTCATGTTATGTACTCCTTTGTATCTGGTTTCTTTTACTCAGCATAATGTCTGTGAGATTCATCTATGTCACTTCATATATCAGTAACATTTTTTTTGGCCAAGAGTATTTCATTGTATGAATATATCACAGTTTGGTTATCACTTTGCCTGTTGAGGAACACTTGGGTAATTTGCAAATCAGGGTAATTATAAGTGAAGCGGTCACAAACATTGAAGTACTGCCCTTTCATGGACAGACAGATGTTTTTATTTCTCTTTTTGTGTGTAAATACCTAGGAAGCAGAATTGCTGGCCCATAGTGTTGATGTGTGTTACCTTTTCGAGAAACTGCCAAATGGTTTTCTGTAGGGGTTGCCCCATTTTGTATTCACACCAGCAATGTATGAATATTCCTGGTGCTCTCCAGCCCTTGCCAACACATGCTATCGTGTCTTTTCCCTTTTAGCTATTCTACTGAGTACGAAGTAGTGTTTTACTGTGTTTTCTAAACAGCTTTATTGAGATGTAGTTTACCTACCATAAAAATTCACCATTGTAAATGTACAGTTTAATTATATTTTTAGTAAATTTAGAGATTTGTGTAAACATCACCACAAATCCATTTTTAAATAGTTCTATCACTCCTAAAAGCTCCTTCATGTCCATTGGCAATCAGTCTCTGCTCCCACTCGTAACCCAAGGGAACTACTCATCTGCTTTCTATCTCAATAAATTTACCTTTTCTGGATATTTCACGTAAATAGAATTATACAATAGGTAGTCTTTTGCTTCTGGCTTCTTTCACTTATCATAATATTTTTGAGCTTCATTCATGTTTCTATGGAAGGTCTGAGATTTTACCCTACTTGCAAGCTAACAGGTAGCCTGCCACAGTTTCATGTCTACTGACAGAAACCGAGACTCCTGGGTCATGGGCAAAGGACTTCATTACTCAAGGCCCAGCAGGCAGCTTTGTGTTTGTGCTGTCTCCCCTGCCCCTCGGGTCCCAGGGAGTGGTACAGGAGGCCTAGATGGATGCTGGACAGGCAGTGGACAAAAACCTGTCAAAGCGGAGGGACTCCAGGCAAAGGAAAACTTTTTATTTATTTATTTATTTATCACAGGATCTTGCTCTATCACCCAGGTTGGAGTGCAGTGGCATGATCACACCTCACTATAGGCTCAAATTCCTGGGCTCAAACCATCCCCCTACCTCAGCCTCCCAAGTAGCTGCAACTACAGGCATGTACTCAGCTAACTTTTGTTTTGTTTTGTTTTGTTTTGTTTTGGAGAGAGAGGGTCCTACTATATTGCCCAGGCTGGTTTCGAACTCCTGGGCTCAAGTGATGTGCCCACCTTGGCCTCCCAAAATGCTGAAATTACAGGTGTAAGCCACCATGCCTAATTTTTTATAAGAGGCTTTAAGCAAACCTACTCAACCTTTGCCTTGGAGAGAGACATTGTCTTTATTAAACTGGATATCAAACAAGCCTTCTGTCTGCCTTAGAGTGAGGTATTATCTCAATCTTCCAAAGCTGAAGCTGTTCACTGCACAATCATCCTTGAAAGGCAATCAGTGTCTCAGACCATGGAGAATTGTCTTCTAACAACTTATCATTTATTTGTTTGTTTTCTATCTCTCCCTTCCTTCCTTCCTTCTTCTTTCCTTCCTTTCTTCCCTCCTTTCTTTCTCTCTTTTTCTTTTTCTCTCTCCTTCCTTCCTTCCTTTTCTTCTTTCTCTTTTTTTTTGCTGAATAGTAATAAAGGAAATATTTTTATAGCTATATCACATTATCTCTTTATCATCTGATGAATATTTGGATCGTTTCCAGTTTTTGGCTATGACAAAGCTGTTATGAAAACTCACAAACATGCCTTGTGTGAATATGTGTTTTCATTTCTCTAGATTCTTAGAAGTAGAATTGCTGGGTTGCATGATTACTTAATGTGAAACTTTTTGAGAGACTGCCAAACTGTTTACCAAATGGGCTGTACCATTTTATATTCCCCTAGCAAAGTATGAGTGCTCCGATTTCAACATATCCTTCCCAACACTGATTATTACAAGTATCTGTCTTCTTGCTAATAGCCATTCCAGTAGACATAAAGTGATATAACATTGTAGTTATAATACGGATTTCGCAGCTGGGCATGGTGACTCACGCGTGTAATTTCAGCACTTTGGGAGGCGGAGGTGGGCAGATCCCTTGAGGTCAGTAGTTTGAGACCAGCCTGACCAACATGGCAAAAACCCCATCTCTACTAAAAATACCAAAATTAGCCAAGCATGATGGTGCACGCCTGTAATCCCAGGTACTTGGGAGGCTGAGGTAGGAGAATCGCTTGAACCTGGGAGGTGGAGGTTGCAATGAGTTGAGATCATGCCAGTACACTCTAGCCTCCGTGAAAGAGTGAGACTTCATCTTAAAAAGATAAAAACTCAAAAATTAACTTAGATTTCTCTAATGACTAATGGCTGATAATGTTATTAAGCATCTTTTCACATGCTTATCAGCCATTGTATCTTTTCTTTGGTGAATTGTCTATTTAAATATTTTTCCTATTTTATAATTGGATCATCTGTCTTCTTATTGAGCTGCAATCGTTCTTTATATATTCTGAATACAACTTCTTTATTGTATATATAATCTGCAAGTATTTTCTTCCAGTCTGTCTTTTCCTTTTCTTCATGGTGTGGTTTTTGTTATTTTTAGTTTTTTTAAAAACAACAACAAAAAAATAGTTTTATTGAGATATAATTTATGTGCTATAAAGTTCACCTGTTTAAAGTGTACAATTCAATGGTTTTTATTGTTTTTTGGTATTATCATCATACTCTTATTACTCTTATTTTAGGATATTGTCATCATCTGCAAGGGAAACGTCATACCCATGAGAAGTCATTCTTCATTCTCCCTCCTCCTACGCTTGATAATCAGTAATCTACTTTCTGTCTCTATAAATTTGCCTGTTCTGGACATTTCATGTAAGTGAAATTATACAATATGTGGTCTTTTGTGACTGGCTTTATTTGTATGGCATAATGTTTTTGAGGTTCATTTATGTTGTAGCACATATCAGTACTTCATTCTTTTTTTAACTGATGATAATAGTCCATTGTATGGATAGGCCATATTTTGTTTATTCATTCATTCATTGATGGACATTTGAGTTGTTTTCACATTTTGGCTATTCTGAATAATGCTGCTATGCACATTCATGTACAAGTTTTTGTATGGACATATATTTTCATTTATTTTTGTTAGATATCTAGGAATGGAATTGCTGGGTCATGTAATAATTCTGTTTGGCATTTTGAAAAACTGCCAGCTGGGCATGGTGGTTCGTGCCTGTAATCCTAGCACTTTGAGAGCCCGAGGCGGGTGGATCTCTTGAGGTCAGGAGTTTGAGACCAGCCTGGCCAACATGGCAAAACCCTGTCTCTGCTAAACATACAAAAAAAAATTAGCCAGGCATGGTAGCACACACCTGTAGTCCCAGCTACTCAGGCTGAGACAGGAGAATCACTTGGACCCTGGAGGCAGAGGTTAGGATGAGCTGAGATCACACCACTGCACTCTAGCCTGGGCAACAGAATGAGACCCCATCTCAAAAAAAAAAAAAAAAAAAAGAAAGAAAAGAAAAAAAACCTACCAAACTGTTTTCTAAAGTGTCTACATCTTTTACATTCCCACCAGCAGTGTCTATGATCCCACATTAAGGTCTATGAGATAATCTTTGTGTATTCTATGAGGGAAGTTCACTTTTCTGTATATGGGTGTCTATTAATAATTGTCCCAACACCATGTTGGAAAGGCTATAATTTCCTCATTGAATTGTTTTGACACCTTAGTTGAAAATCAATTCACCATAAATGTGAGGTTTATTTCTGGGCTCTCACTTCTGTTTCCTTGATCTCTATGCCTGTCCTTCCGCTAATACTACACTGACTTGACTACTATGGCCTCAGAGTAAATTTTAATATTTAGAAGTATTAATCCTTCACCTTTGTTCTCTTTTTGAAAAATTATTTCGATTTTTCTAGGTCTTTTACATTTTCATATAAATTTTAAAAATCATTTGTGAATTACACACACACACACACACACACACACACACACACACACACACACAAGCTGCTATGATCTTGATAGGGATGTGTTAAATTTATAAATCAATTTGGGAAAAAATTGCCACCTGGGCAATATTGAATCTTTGAATATGGACACGGAATGTCTTCATACTTATTTAGATCTTCTTTAATGTGTCTCATGTATTTTTTGTAGTTTTTAGTGTACATTTCCTGTTTCTTTTTATTACATTTATTGCTACATATATTTTTGGTGCTATTATAAATGAAATTGTTTTCCTAATTTTATTTTTGGATTGTTTGTTGTTAATATATAGAAGTATAATTGTTTTTTGGTGTATTGTTCTTGAATCTTATAGCCTCACAAACTGTTGATCAGTTCTACTAGTTTTTGGTGGATTCCTTAGGATTTTTTACAAACGATATTGTGTTATTAGTGAATAAAGACAGTTTTACACGTTCCCATCCAATCAGAAAGCATGTATTTATTTATTTATTTACCTTATAGAGGAGTAAGAGTAAACATCCTTGCCTTGTTCCCAACTTAAGGGGAAAGCATTTAGTTCTTCATTATTATTACTATTATTATTATTATTATTATTATTTTATTTTTGGAGACGGAATTTCACTCTTGTTACCCAGGCTGGAGTGCAATGGCACGATCTCAGCTCACCGCAACCTCTGTCTCCCAGGTTCAAGCGATTTACTGCCTCAGCCTGCCAAGTGGCTGGGATTACAGGCATGTGCCACCACACTGGTTAATTTTGTATTTTTAGTAGAGATGGGGTTTCTCCATGTTGGTCAGGCTGGTCTCCAACTCCCAACCTCAGGTGATCCACCCGCCTCGGCCTCCCAAAGTGCTGATATTACAGGTGTGAGCCATGGTGCCCAGCAGTTCTTCATTATTAAGAATAATGTTAGTTATATGAAATCACTCTCCAATTTTCAGAAACACAGCAAGCAAGAATGTTCATCTTGATGACAGTATTCTCTGTCCCCCAAATTGGCTCAAATAAATCACAAGTACAATATTGGAACCAAATATTTCGCAAATTGGGAAACATCAGAGGCTGGAAGGAGGAGAGAGACAGAGATAGAGAGATAGAGAAAGATGCAGAGATGATACAGAGAGAGAATGGTAAAGGTGCGAGTGACTCATCTAAAAGACATCAGCCAAGTGGATTCTGACAATGGGTTTTAACCAAGATGGCATAGAGGGACTGGACAGGAAATGGTAAAAATGAAGAGAATGCCCAGTAGCTTTCCAATAGCAAGAAGGACCTTATCTCAAAATAAGAATAAGTGCTAGCTTACTCTGAGGACTGGGAAAGAGAGGCTCCCTGAACTGGCATTATCTGTGTGGGAAATGCCGTTGGAAGGACTGGGACAGGATGTAGACATGCATTAAGGGAGGGTAAATCCCTGCAGTGTGAAAGTAGAGCTTGAAATATCGCATTAGCCAACTGTACCAGCTGCCCTGCCCATTAAATATTCATGCTAAAATCCCTGTCAATCAACAGAAACAACCTTGTCCCACTCAGACCTACTAAAGAAGAGCTGTGCAGGTTATTCAGCAAATCGTAAGGGAAAAGGGACTTGGCTTTTGTTGTCCACAATGATGCCAAAGAAACACTCAGTGTTGAAGGTCACACTGCTTCCTTCCTTGTCTGTCTTTTGACTGAATGCTTCTGGGAGGCTGGGGAGTGTGGCTGTGGTTCTCAAACTTGGATGGCTGTGGGACTCAACTGTAAGCCTTGTGAAATGCAGATTTTTGGGCTCCCATTCTTGCTCCCACTCCTTGTCTGATTCGATAGGTGAGGGTGGAGTTAGGAGAAAGGCTGTGCATCAGCTGATTTTGATATATGTAGCCTGTAGGCCATTTCTTGAGAAACACTGAGGCAGGGTTTCTCAAGAACACGAACTCCTGAGGCAGCTGACATGGTTGCATGACCTTGGAAGTATAACCTAATCTGTAAGGGTCTGAAGTTTCTCACTTGAGAAATGATAATAATAATAACACCTACATTCTCTCAGGGCTGCAGTGAGGATTAAATGAGATAACATGAGTAAAGTACCCATATGAAGCACTGAAGAAATGACAACTATTGTTACCTTGAATTAAAAGAAAGATAGGCTGGGCGCAGTGGCTCACGCCTGTAATCAGCACTTTGGGAGGCCAAGATGGCCTGGATCCCTTGAGGTCAGGAGTTTGAGATCAGCCTGGCCAACATGGTGAAACCCTGTCTCTACTAAGATTACAAAAAGATGTGGTGGTGCGTGCCAGTAGTCCCAGCTACTTAGGAGGTAGAGGCAGGAGAATCACTTGGACCTGGCGGGGCGGAGGTTGCAGTGAGATAAGATAGCACCACTAGTGACAGAGCAAAACTCCATCTCAACAAAAAAGAGAGAGAGAAAAAAAAGAGTGAGTTAAACAATCAATTTGTTGCCAGAAAGAGGTCCTGATCCAGACCCCAAAAGAGGGTTCTTGGATCTCCCGCAAGGAAGAATTCAGGACAAGTCCACAGTGCAAAGTGAAAGCAAATTTAATTAAGAACATAAAGAAAGAAAAGAATGGCTACTCCACAGAACAGCCCTGAGGGCTGCTGGTTGCCCATTTTTATGGTCATTTCTTGATGATACATAATAAAGGGGTGGATTATTCATGCCTCCCCTTTTCAGACCATGAAACTTCCTGACGTTGCCATGGCATTTGTAAACTGTCATGGCCCGGTGGGGGTGTAAGTGAGGACGACCAGAGGTCACGTTCATCACTGTTGATTTTGGTGGGTTTGGCCAGCTCCTTTACTGCAAACTGTTTTATCAGCAAGGTCTTTATGACCTTTATTTTGTTCTGACCTCCTGATCTCATCCTGTGACTCAGAATGCCTTAACCGTCTGGGAATGCAGCCCAGTAGATTTTAGCTTCATTTTACCCAGCTTCTATTTAAGATGGAGCTTCTCTGGTTCATATGCCTCTGACAAATTCATAATGGCTACAAGTGTATCAGCAGAGACATTAAACCCTGCACCTCCTCACTTTCACTCTGCGTCTCATGAACCTAGCATAATTGGGACGTAGTGAAGAGTTAAATACCTGCGAAGGGCTTTGGTTTGGCACAGAGTCTGATACAGGAAGCTGTGCCTGCCACAGAGAAGTGGTGGCCTGACCTGTGGGGACATGGTGCAGTGATCTGATGGCCAGGTCTGCTTTGCAAACTCTGACCGCAGGGGTCTGTGTGACCTGAGTTTTTCCTCTTACTTTGCCTCAGCAGTGAAGGGCCTGCAGGGAATGTCAGCGGTCAGCAGGCAGTGCTGTGTGAAGGAAGACACACTGACCCAATTTCCTATTCTGCCTCTCCCTCTTGCAAGCTGAGAGGTTTTGCACATGTCAGGTCATTTCTGTCAATTTTAGTTTCCTTATCTTTCAAAATAAGGGCAGATCAGATCTTTGTATGTGGGCAGGGTGGTTTAGCACTTTGACATACAGTCTCCCTTATGATTCCCACAAGAGTACGGATCCCACAAAACAGAATTGTATCCCAATTCACAAGTGAGCAATTGGAGACTACAATGGTGAAAGGACGTGTTCAAAGTCACAGGGCCAGTGTGGAACTCAAGCCCGACTTGTGTCCAGCGGTCTACACTACATTGCTCTGCCCTCACTCTCTACCTTCAAGGGTAGCTGTGAGGGGTAAAAAAGATTATGGATGTGAAAGTTCTTGATGCACCTTGAGGCACCATGCCACATCCTCATCAGCCATAACAGGACATAAAGGTAGATGTCTGTTTATGGAGAGTTGCCATTTGGCTTTGGACTGACGTATTTTACAGAGAAGAATACTCAACCATACGTGCTTAGCCTACTGAGAGCTCTTCAGTGTATTACATAGAAAATATATGTTTTCATCATCATGTCATTATCACTATCTTCCTTATCATGAACAACATCCTTTATAACACACTGGCATTCTACATACAGGGCCCTTCCAGAGTGCTTTAAATACAATGTCACATTTATTCCCCCCAATGTCAAGTGAGGAATTAAAAAAATCTAGGAGAAAGATACTATTATTATTCCCAATATACAGGAGGAAGAGTTTAAGCATTTGCCTCTACTCTGCCTAACTTTAGTCTTCCTGTTAATATCATCCTACTCTACAGCTTCTGTTTGGAGGTGACATGGACAATGTAGGAGTCAGGAGATATTTTTCTTCTCCAGTGAAGTTTCACATCTAAGTCTGTTGAACTGACAATAGATTAATAGAAAAAGTATAAGAATTTATTAATTTATCAAATGTGGGAGTTCTGCAAATAGGAAACTCAAAAGAAGAGCCAGAAGGCTGAAGCACGACTGAGGCATGTGGGCACGGCAGCACTGAGGAGTCTTGGTTGGACTAAGGAGTTTGGAAATAGGTGGGATGAAGACAGAGAGAGGAGGCAAATGAAAGTAACGTTTACTGAGTATTTGCATATTCTGTGTATTATATGACAAATACAACAACCCTGTGAGAGAGATGTTGTGAGAAGCCAGTCCAAGTCCCAAAGCTGGAGAACTTGCAGTCTGATATTAAAAGGCAGGAAGCATTCAGCACAGGAGAAAGACGAAGGCTCAGAGACTGAGCCAGTCTCTCTTTCCATGTTCTTCTGCCTGCTTTTATTCTTGCTTCACTGGCAGCTGATTAGATTGTGCACCAGGATTGAGGGTAAGTCTGCCTTTCCCAGTCCCCTGACTCAAAAGTTAATCTCCTTGGGTAACACAGTTACAGACACACCCAGGACCAATACTTTGCATTCTTTAATCCAGTCAAGTTGACATTCAATATTAACTGTCACACTCCCCAAAAGGAAAACAATTTTCTCTGATCCTTTCCCTGCGTTTCCGTTAACCGCACTCATATTGCAGGAAGAAAGATAGAAGTCAGTCAACACATCTGGGCAGACTTGTCACAAACCATTGTCCACTCTGTGAGCCCAGCAGAGCTTATACCAGGCCATTTTTGTGTTCTTCAAACCCACTAAACTCTCTGATCATCTGAGGCTGGGAGTTCAAGAGCAGCCTGGCCAACATGGCAAAACCCTGTCTCTACTAAGAATACAATACACCATGCCCAGCTGAGCTGGGCATGGTGGCACTTTCCTGTAATCCCAGCTACTCCAGTTGTAACCATCCAAGGGGTTCACCTTGCCAGCTGCCTAGACAGAGCCGATCCATCAAGACAGGAATTGCAATAGAAAAGGGGTAATTCATCCAGAGCAGGCTGTGTGGGAGACTGGAGTTATATTACTCAAATCAGTCTCTGAGCATTCAGGGAGCAGAGTTTTTAAGGATAACTTAGTAGGTCGGGGAAAGCCAGTGAGCCAGGAGTGCTGTTTGTTCAGGGATGAAATCATAGAGTCAAAGCTGTCTTCTTGCTCTCTGTTAGTTCCTGGGTGGGGGCCATAAGATCACCTGAGCCAGTTTATTAATCTGGGTGGTGCCAGCTGATCCATCAAGTGCAGGGTCTGCAAAATATCTCAAGCACTGATCTCAGGATGGTTTAGAGAGGGCTAGAATCTTCTATCCTCCAGATGCATGACTCCTAAACCATGATTTCTAATCTTGTGGCTAATGTCAGTCCTACAAAGGCAATCTAGTCTCCAGGCAAGAAGGAGGCCTGCTTTGGGAAAGGGCTGTTATTGTATTTTTTTTTAACTATAAACTAAGTTTCCCCCAAAGTTTGTTCAGCCTAGGCCCAAGAATGGACAAAGACAGCTTGGGGGTTAGAAGCAATATGGAGTCGGTTAAGTAGTTAGATCTCTTGCAAAGGCAGTTGCAGGGTGGCTGAGGCACAAGAATGGCTTGAACCCAGGAAGTGGAGGTTGCAGTGAGCTGAGGTTGCACCACTGCACTCCAGCCTGGGTGACCAAGTGAGGCCCTGTCTCAAAAAAAAAAAAAATTAATCCTAAAAATCATTAACTATTCCCCCAAAATTATCCATATTTTCCCATCTCCCCCTACCCCTCTGTGAAACAAAGCCATGTAAGTATTTTGGCTCCAATGGTATGTATATTGGGTAATCACTCTGTGATTATCCCTTGAGTACACATTAATAAATTTGTATCCCTTTTCTCAAATTAGTCTGCCTTTTGTAAGCTGATTTTTCAGAAAAAAAAAAAAAATTTCCAAGGGCAAAGGGGAAGCCCAACACCATATATCTAAACTATCCCATGTTTCTGGAATCCCCAAATTGAATTTATAGAGGCTAAATCTCACCTATGCTGGGTTTCAGCTTAAAATTTCTTTTTCTTCTGTCTCCCCAAAGCCCAAGGAAAGACTCTTCCTTTTGAAATGCAGGTAATCGGTGTGTTTGAGAGGCAAAGTGTATTCATAAACATGTGTGACCTAAAGCCTGAAGAGATTGCGTGGTGGGATGAAAAGCTAGCACTTTGCTATTGATGCCCGGGTTTCAGCAGCCCATATTCTGCCACTCACTGGCTGAGCTTCAGCAGCTCAATGCTTTAAGCCATTGCAGTTGGTTGAAAAGCTTTTTATGGATCTACTGTTTAATGCATTTAATTGGGCTTTTTGATTTTATAAAGGTGAAATTTGACAGTAAAACCCATAGTGAAGGTTGATTGTGTAGAGCCTTCCATTTATCAGGAAAACTTTTTTTGCATTCTGAGTTTGTCAGCCATTAGCCAAATGAATATCATGGAAGAGACAGAAGATTTTCAGTGAGAGAAAAGGAAGGGTGAGTCAAAAAGTAACTCTAGACTGGGCTCATGCTTTTAGTAGGTAATCCCCAATAATCCACGTAAAGTAAGAATAAAACACCACCGTTATTAAATGCCCTGAGGTTCTTGCTTTTAATCCCCCTTTCCTTAAAAAGTTATCTGTTCCATATGCACAAGGCACTTCCCATCCTCCCTCGACTCCCTCCATCACCACCCCTCCCCAGTGCTAGAGAGATTCGTTTATTCAAGGATTTATTTAGTATCGATCAACAGCCCATCTGCCTTGCATAAAAAAAAATTAAAAAGGAAAATATGCTCCTTTTCTGTTATTTGAACACAGGAATGAGCACCCTTCCCCAACACTTCTCACTGATACATCTCCTTTTTCAATTATTTTGTACGTAAAGCAAAGAATTTCCTTGCTTCAGCTATCCTCCTAAGCTTACCAAATCTAGGCTTTGTTCTTAGGCCCCTAAAATTCACTCCTCCAGAAACTCAAGTCTTTGAGGAGTATGTTTGGCCCCTAGATGGCATTTTGTAAATCAGTCTCTTTGAGAGCTTTACCTACCTGTGAAGTCTTTTCAAAAGTCTATGATTCTGGATAAACACCAGGATGCAGACTCTAACAGGGGGTTCTTAGGAAAGGTTGTTTTTCCTTTCTTTTGGGCTATCTGCATGAATCTTGGTCCGGATTTTTGCAAATAAATTATTAAAATCTGACAGCAAAAGTAAGTGGTGATTAAAATAAGAAAATAGACAAGTGTCATGAGCATAGGCTGAAGGTAAAGTCAGTGAAATCAAGTGATTTTGATAAAGCAAGAGAGCCAATTTCCACATGAAGGTCTACTTTTGTTTTTTCTACATCAGCTACATTCAGAATAGGTAGGTTTTTATTTATTATTTATTTATTTATTTATATTTTTTTGAGATGCAGTCTCGCTCTGTTGCCCAGGTTGGAGTGCAGTGGCGTGATCTCGGCCCACCACAACCTCCGCTCAGGTTCATGGGAATCTCCTGCCCCAGCCTCCTGAGTAGCTAGGACTGCAGGTGCCTGCCACCACACCCAGCCAGTTTAGAGTAGGTAGCTTTTTAAGCTATGTTTTCTCTTCTGGGGCATCTGAAAACCTGTGGTACTAAACTCAGATAGTTGATCATGAACAAACACCTAAGCATCTGCTCTAAGAAAAAGAATGCCGCTGCTTCTTGCACAATATAGTCCTGCAGAAGAAAAACATTTGCCTCTTGCTAGAGATGGATTGGATGCAGTGATGGGGAGGTAGAAGGTGTGTTCCTTTCTCTCAGAACCCACAGATATTCACAATACTTGTGAGTTTTAAATAAGCTGCCAAAAACTGATATAGACTTCATTTTGATCCAGGAGTTAGACATTTAATTTCTCTTCATCTTTTGATTACTAAGGCCCCCCGCAAAAAAGTTTTATGGACACCTTAGGGCTGCACATCTGTGAAAGCAGGTGCAATATCAGACAGAGGCAGGTAAAGGTAGAGGTTTGGAGTGAGTAGACCTTTGGATATATCGGAGAGAGCAGACCGGTCAGTGTTTGTCTTTCGGCACAGTGTTTTCAATGTCTGGCTGGCCTGGGGACCGTGAGGACCATCTACATCAGCAATTCCCAGGAGGACTGTTTAAAATGCAGATGCTCCAGATCTGTTGAATCAGAGTCTCTGTAGGTAGGTTCTGGACTCCAGAGTTTAACTTTTCAGAGGCTTCTTCTGCATGTTGGAGTTTAAAAATCATTGTTTTAAAACTGAGGCAACCAGCCTTATCTGTTGCAACTTGGAGTTAGAGATGATCATTGACAAAAATACCAAACTCAGTAAAATATTTGAGGAGATTTACTCTGAGCCAAATATGAGTGACCATGGCCTGAAGCACATTTTAAAGAGGTCTTGAGGACATGTGCCCAAGGCAGTTAGGTTACAGCTTGGTTTTATACATTTAGGGAGACATAAAACATCAATCATTACATGTGAGGTATACATTCACATGTTAAGTCAAAAAAGGCAGGTCAACTCAAAGGGCAGGTGTATAGATTATAGGCAGATTTAAAGATTTTCTGATTGGCAATGGTTGAAAGAATTAAGTTATTATCTAAAAATGTGGAATCAATAGAAAGGAGTGTGCGGGTTAAGATAAGTAGTTGCGGCCTCGGTTCCGTGGCTCACGCCTGTATCCCAACACTTTGGGAGGCAGGCAGATCATTTAAGATCAGGAGTTCAAGACCAGCCTGACCAACATGGTGAAACCCAGTTTCTACTAAAAATAGAAAAATTAGCCTGGTGTGATGGCATGTGCCTGTAATTCCAGCTACTTGGGAGGCTGAGGCAGGAGAATCTCTTGAAACCGGGAGCTGGAGTTTGCAGTGAGCCGAGAGCATACCTTTGCACTCCAACCTGGGCTACAGAGTAAGACTCTTCCTTCTCAAAAAAAAAAAAAAAAAAAAAAAAAAAAAAGTAGATAAGTAGTTGTGAAGACCAAGGTTCTGATCATGTAAAGGAAGTCTCATAAGTGGTTACTTTTAGAGAAAATAGATGGTCAATGTTTCCTATTAAGACCTTTAAAAGGTGTTAAACTTTCTAGAAAAGACCTAGAAAGGGAAGAAGATTCTCTACAGAATGCAAATTTCTCCCATAAGAGACAGCTGTGCAGGGCTATTTAAAAATATGTCAAAGAAATATATATTTTGGAGTAAAATACTTCTATTTCTTTTAGGGCCTGCTATTTGTCATATGATGCTACACTAGAGTCAGGTTGGAATTTAGTATCTTATTGCTACATGGTCTGTTTTTTCAGTCTTAAGATCTCTGTTTGAATGTTAATGCTACTCAGTTTTGCCTGAACTCCAAAGGTAGGAGAGTATAATGAGGCATGTCTGACCCTCTCTTCTCATCATGGCCTGAACCACTTATTTAGGTTTCTTTGGGTCTTGTTGGCTGAGAGAAGGGTCTCTTCTGTCATTTGGGGGCTTAGATTTTTATTTCTGGTTTACATGATTATTCACTGATTCTAGCAAATAAATGTACTCTTAACCGTGGCCTGTTTTGTGTGGGTGCCTGATTAGCACCTGAACAGAACCTTTGGGGCCCCATTCTGCCTGCAGAAAGTCACTACACTGAGACTCTATATTCTGGCCAGTTTCTATTAATCTCAACCCCTCCATCCTTTTATCTCCTTTTTCTATACTGCACACTGTAAAGGAGTAGCTTCCAGACTGTTTTGTTTTTTTGTAAATCAGTGAAGTAGCAAAACAAAACTAAAAACATTTTGGTGATCAATTTAGGGCCCTTACTTTTTTTATTTTACCAAGTAATATTGAAAAACAGTAACTATCACATGGCAATAGTAAGTTCTTACTTATCAATAATAACAGTAAAAGTAAATGGACTAAACTCTCCAATAAAAAGATACAGAGTGGTTGATTGGATTTAAAACAAGATCCAAGGATCTGCTACCTACAGGAAACACACTTCAACTCTAAAGACATACACAGATTGCTGGGTGCGGTGGCTCACACCTGTAATCCCAGCACTTTGGGAAGCTGAGGCGGGCAGATCACAAGGTCAGGAGTTTAAGAACCACCCTGGCCAATATGGTGAGACCCCATCTCTACTAAAAATATAAAAATTCAAAAATTAGCTGGGCATAGTGGCACACACCTATAGTGCCAGCTGCTTGGGAGGCTGAGGCAGGAGAATTGTTTGAACCCGGAAGGTGGAGGTTACGGTCAGCCAAGATCGTGCCATTGCACTCCAGCCTAGGTGATAGAGCAAGATTCTGCCTCAAAAAAAAATATATATATATATATATACATATATATATGTATATATATATGTATATATATGTATATATATATGTGTGTGTTTGTGTGTACACACAGACACACACACACACACACATACACACACAAACTGAAAATAAAAAGGTGAAAAAAGATATTCCATACAAATGGAAACCAAAAAAGAGCAGAAGTAGCTTTACTTCTATCAGGAAAAAAATAGATTTCAAAACGAAGAAGGTCATTATAAAGTGATAAAAAGGTTAATCCAGCAGGAGGATACAACAATTGTAAATATATATATGCACCCAACATTGGTGCACCCAGACATATAAAGCAAATATTATTTGAGCTAAAGAGCTAGATAGACCCCAATACAACCATAGATAAAGACTTCAATACCCCACTGTCAGCATTGGACAGGTCTTGCAGACAGAAAATCAACAAACTAACATTAGACTTAATTTGCTCTCTAGACCTAATAGACAGCTACAGAATATTTCATCAATGGCTGCAGAATACACATTCTTCTCCTCAGCACATAGATTATTATCAAGGATAGATCATAAGTTAAGCCATAAAACAAGTCGTAAAAATTTCAAAAATGTTGAAATCACATTAAGAATCTCACCTGACCACAAAGGAATAAAACCAGAAATCAATTACAAGAGAAACTTTTGAAACGATAAAAGTGCATAGAAATTAAATGATACGCTCCTGAATGACCAGTGAGTCAATGAAGAAATTAAGAAGAAAATTGAAAAATTTCTTAAATGAAAATGGAAATACAACATACCAAAACCTGTGGGATACAGCAAAAGCACTAAGAGAAAAGTTTATAGCAATAAGTGCCTACACTAAAAAAGTAGAAAACTTCAAATAAACAACCTAATGATGCATCTTAAAGAACTAGAAAAGCAAGAGCAAAACAAGCTCCAAATTATTGGAAGAAAAGCAAGATCAGAGCAGAAACAAACGCAACTGAAAAAAAAAATCAATGTGAAATATCATATCACAAAAATCAACAAAGTGAAAATTTTTTGAAAAGGTAAGAAAAAAAGAAACTTTTAGCCAGCCTAAGGAAAAAAGAGAGAAAACTCAAATAAAATCAGAGATGAGAAAGGAGACATGACAACTTATAACACAAAAATTCAAAGGATCATTGGGGACTACTATGGGCAACCATATGCTGATAAATTGGAAAACCTCAAAGAAATGAATTAATTCTGAGACACATACAACCTACCAAGATCAAACCATTAAGACACTGGAAATCTTTTTTTTTTTTTTTTTTTTTTTTTTTTTTTTTTTTTTTTTTTTTTGAGACGGAGTTTCGCTCTTGTTAACCCAGGCTGGAGTGCAATGGCACGATCTCGGCTCACCGCAACCTCCGCCTCCTGGGTTCAGGCAATTCTCCTGCCTCAGCCTCCTGAGTAGCTGGGATTACAGGCACACGCCACCATGCCCAGCTAATTTTTTGTATTTTTAGTAGAGACGGGGTTTCACCATGTTGACCAGGCTGGTCTCGATCTCTTGACCTCGTGATCCACCCGCCTCGGCCTCCCAAAGTGCTGGGATTACAGGCTTGAGCCACCGCGCCCGGCCCAGACACTGGAAATCTTAATAGACAAATAACAAGTAGTGAGAGCGAAGCCATAGTTAAATGTCTCCCAGAAAGAAAAAAAAAAAAAGTCTGAGACCTAATGGCTTCACTGATAAATTTTACCAGACACTCAAAGAACTAATATCAATCCTACTCAAAGTATTCTGAAAAAAAGAGGAGGAGGGAATACTTTCAAACTCATTCTACAAGGCTAGAATTACCCTGATACCAAAACCAGACAAAGACACATTAAAAAAGAAAAAGAAAGAAAACTACAGGTCATGTTCTCACGAACATTGATGCAAATATTCTCAACAAAATATCAACAAACCAAATTCAACAACACATTAAAAAGATGATTCATCATGACCAAGCGAGGTTTATCCCAGGGATGCAAGGATGGTATAATATAAACAAATCAATGTGATACATCATATCAATAGAATGAGGAACAAAAGCCTTATCATTATTTCAATTGAATCTGAAAAACCATTTGATAAAATTCAACATCCCTTTATGATAAAAACCCTTAAAAAATCAGGGTATAGAAGGAACATATCTCAATACAATAAAAGCCAAATATGACAGATCCACAGCTAGTACTGAATGGGGAAAAATGGAAAGCCTTTCCTCTAAGATCTAGAACATGACAAGGATGTCCACTTCTATTCAACATAGGACTTGACGTACTAGCTAAAACTATCAGATAAGAGAAAAAAAAGAAGTCAAACTATCCTTGTTTACAGATGATATGACCTTATATTTGGAAAAACCTCAGGACTATACCAAAAAACTATTAGAACTGGTAAACAAACTCAGTAAAGTTGTAGGATACAATATTTACATATAAAAATCAGTAGCATTTCTATGCCAACAACAAACAATCTGAAAAAGAAATATTTTTTAAAAATCTCATTTACAAGTAAAAGATCTCTCCAATAAAAACTAAAATATACTGATGCAATAAATTGAAGAGGACACACACAAAAATGGAAATATATTCCATGTTCATGGGTTAAAAGAATCAATATTGTTAAAATGTCTGTACTACCCAAAGCAATCTATAGATTGATGCAATTGCTATCAAAATATCAATGGCATTCTTCACAAAAATAGACTAAATAGTTCTAACGTTTATATGGAACCACAAAAGACCCAGAATAGCCAAAGTCATCTTGAGCAAAAGGAAGACAACTAACTGGAGAAATCATCTAACTTCAAGTTATACCACAGCGTTATAGTAATGCCAGCACACTACTGGCACAAACACACACACACGCAAATCAGTGGAACAGAATAGAAAGCCCAGAAAGCCCAGAATAGAAAGCCCAGAAATAAATCCATACATCTACAATGAACTTATTTTCAACAAAGGTGCCAAGAACATACACTGGGGAAAGAATAGTTTATTCAATAAACCATACTGGGAAAACTGTAAATCCATATGAAGGAGAATGAAACTAGACCCCTATTTCTCTCCATATACAGAAACCAAATCAGAAAGTTTAAATACTTAAAATCTAAGGCTGAAAATTATGAAATTACTAAAAGAAAATACTGGAGAAACTCTCCAAGACATTAGTCTGAGCAAAGATTTCTTGCATCATACCCTAAAAGCACAGGCAACCAAAGGTAAAATGTACAAATGGGATCACATCAAGTTAAAAAGCATCTGCACAGCAAAGGAAATAATCAACAAAGTAAAGAGACAACAGGTAGAATTGGAGAAAATATTTGCAAACTATCTGACAGGGCATTAAGAATAATTATTATAATAATAGTATTAGAGCTCAAACAACTGAATAGGAAAAAAATTAATAATCTGACTTTAAAATGGGCAGAATACATTGGGTATGGTGGCTCAGGCTTGTAGTCCCAGCACTTTCAGAGGCCAAGGTAGGTGGATTGCTTGAGCTCAGAAGTTTGAGACCAGTTTTGGCAATATGGCAAAACTCACATCTCTAAAACACACACACACACACACGCACACATGCACACACACACACACACACACACACACACACACACACACACACAAATCAGCTGGTGTGGTGGCATGTGCCTACAGTCCCAGCTAGACATTTCTCAAAAGAAGACATACAAATGGCAAACAGGCATATAAAAAGTGCTCAAAGGCTCGACACAGTGGCTCACACTTGTAATGCCAGCACTTTGGGAAGCCGAGGTGGGCAGATCACCTGAGGTCAGGAGTTCAAAACCAGCCTGGCTAACATGGTGAAACCCTGTCTCTAATAAAAATACAAAATTAGCCAGGTGTGGTGGCACATCTCCACTCACAAGCTACTGGGGAGGCTGAGGCAAGATAATTGCTTAAGCCAGGGAGATGGAGGTTGCAGTGAGCAGAGATTGTGCTACTCCACTCCAGCCTGGGCAGCAGAGTGAGAATCTGTCTCAACAACGACAACAAAAATGTGCTAAACATCATTGATCATCAGAGAAATGTAAATCAAAACTACAATGAGGAGAGCGATCCAAGACGGCTGATCACTAGCAGCTCGGGATTGTAGCTCCCAGTGAAAGCGCAAAGAACGAGAGGACGCCTCACCTTCACATGAATTCTTGTTGCTCACGCACCAGGAGATTCCCAGCGGAGGAGCCCCACGGGTCGCCAGCGCGACTCTTGTGACCGGCGAGGCGGTTTTGCCGGCGCCTCGGAGCGTCGGTTCTTGGTGCAGAGTCAGAAAAGCACCATCAATCTTAACGCCGCTGATTTGGTCGGTGCAGTGGGTTGCTCAGATTTCAGCGCTGAGAATCAATAAGTTGGACGTCCACTCAGAAATCCAGTTACAAAGACGGTAATTATAAAGACCACATGGATAAATCTACAATGAAGGGAAGAAAACAGCCAAAAAAGGCTGAGAATACCCAAGATCAGAACGCCTCTCCCTCAGCAGAGGATCACGGTTCCTCATCAGCAACGGCACGAGGCTTGATGGAGAACGTGTGTGTTCCAATTACAGAAGCAGGCTTCAAAACGTGGATAATGAGAAACTTCTGTGAATTAAAAGAACTTGTTTTAAACCAATCCAAAGAAACTAAGAACTTTGAAAAAAGATTTGACGAAATGTTAAAAAGAATACACAATTTAGAGAGGAATATAAGTGAATTGATGGAGCTGAAAAACACAATACGAGAACTTCGTGAAGTATGCACAAGTTTTAACAGCCGAATTGATCAAGCAGAAGAAAGGATATCAGAGGTCGAAGACAAACTCAACGAAATAAAACAAGAAGACAAGATTAGAGAAAAAAGGATAAAAAGGAATGAGCAAAGTCTCCAAGAAATATGGGACTATGTGAAAAGACCTAATCTACGCTTGATAGGTGTACCTGAATGTGACGAAGAGAATGAATCCAAGCTGGAAAATATGCTTCAGGATATTATTCAGGAAAATTTTCCCAACCTAGTAAGGCAGGATAATATTCAACTCCAGGTAATACAGAGAACACCACAGAGATATTCCTCAAGAAGAGCAACTCCAAGGCACATAATCGTCAGATTCACCAGGGTTGAAATGAAGGAGAAAATACTAAGGGCAGCCAGAGAGAAAGGTCAGGTTACCCACAAAGGGAAGCCTATCAGACTTACAGCAGATCTCTCAGCAGAAACCCTACAAGCCAGAAGAGAGTGGGGACCAATATTCAACATCCTTAAAGAAAAGAACTTTCAACCCAGAATTTCACATCCAGCCAAACTAAGCTTCACAAGTGAAGGAAAAATAAGGTTTTTTGTGAATAAGCAAGCACTCAGAGATTTCATCACCACCAGGCCTGCTTTACAAGAGATTCTGAAAGAACCACTACACATAGAAAGGAACAAACAGTATCAGCCTTTCTAAAAAAATACCAAAAAGAGCATCAATATAATGAAGAATTTACATCAACTAATGGGCAAAATAGCCAGCTAATATTAACTGGCAGTATTAAACTCACATATATTATTATTGATTCTAAATTTAAATTGACTAAATCCCCCATCCAAAGACAGACAGGCAATTTGAATAAAAAACTAAAACCGATCAGTATGCTACATCCAGACCCATCTCACATTCAAGGATACACAAAGATTTAAAACAAGAGATGGAGAAGGATTTACCAACCAAACAGAGAGCTAAAATAAATAAATAAAAAGCAGAAGTTAAAATTAAGCAACAAAGATCAAAAGAAGCAAAGAAGGACATTATATAATGATAAAAGGATCAATGCAACAACAACAAGAGCTAAAGATCCTAAATATATACACATCCAATACAGGAATACGTAGATTAGTACCACATCATATCAACTTAGAAGTTTAAACGAAATGTTCGTTGGCTCCTTGTTTGTTATTCTCTTCCCTCATTTTATTTTATATCTCCATTATTAAGGACAATTATAGGCATACCCATATTTAGGTTGCATTCTAGCCCGGGCAATAAAGCAATACCCCCATTCTCTCTCCCTCTTCCTCTTTCTCTTTCTTCCTCTTCTTTATTCTTTTTCTTATTAAAAAAAAAAAAAAAAAAAAAAAAAAACTACAATGAGATGTCTTCTCACCCCAGTTAAATTGGCTTTTATCCCAACAACAGGCATTAATTAACAAATGCTGGTGAGGATGTGGAGAAAAAGGAACTCTCATACACTGCTGGTGAAAATATAAATTAGTACAGGCACCACGGAGAACAGTATGGAGGGGACTCAAAAATCTCAAAACAAAACTGTCACGTGAACCTGCAATCCTACTGTTGGGTATATACCCAAAAGAAAGGAAACCAGTATATCAAAGAGATACCTGAACTCCCATGTTTATTGTAATACTATTTATGATAGCCAACATTTGGAATTAACCTAAGTGTCCATCAACAGATGAATGGATAAAGAAAATGTGTTATATGTGCAAAATGGAGTACTATTCGGCCATAGAAAGGAGATCCAGTCATTTGCAACAGCGTAATAGAACTGGAGGACATTATGTTAAGTGAAATAAGCCAGACACTGAAAGATAAACTTCACGTTTTCTCACTCAGTTGTGGGAGCTGAGAATTAAAACAATTGAACTAATAGAGGTAGAGAGTGGAATGATGGTTAACAGAGGCTGGGATGAGTAGTGGGGTTAGCGGTGGGGATTGGAAATGGTTAATGGGTACAAAGATATAGTTAGATAGAATGAATAAGATCTAGTATTTGATAGCACAACAGGGTGACTACAGTCAACAATAATTTACAGTACATTTAAAAATAACTAAGTGTCTAATTGGAACATTGGCAACACAAAGAAATAATAAATGCTTGAGGTGATGCATGCCCATTTACTTCGATGTGATTATTACCCATTGTATGCCTGTATTAAAATATCTAATGTATCCCATAAATATATACGCCTATTATGTATTAGTCTGTTCTCACATTGCTATGAAGATACTACTGGACATGGTGCCTCATGCCTGTAATCCCAGAACTTTGTGAGGCCAAGACAGGTGGATCACCTGAGGTTAGGAGTTCAAGACCTGCCTGGCCAACATGGTGAAACTCCCATTTCTACTAAAAGTACAAAAAATTAGCCAGGCATGGTGGTGGGCACCTGTGATCCCAACTACTTCAGAGGCTTGAGGCAGGAGAATTGCTTGAACTCGGGAGGTGGCGGTTGCAGTGAGCCAGGATCGCACCATTGCACTCCAGCCTGGGCAACAAGAGTGAAACTCCATCTTAAAAAAAAAGAAAAAAGAAAAAGAAAAAGAAAAGATACTGCCAAAGGCAGGGTAATTTATAAACAAAGGAGATTTAGTTGACTCACAGTTCCACATGGCTGGGGAAGCCTCAGGAAATTCACAATCATGGCAGAAGCAGAAGCAGGCACCTTCTTCACAAGGTGCGGAAAAGAGTGTGAGTGTGTGAAGGAGGAAATTCCAAATGCTTATAAAACCATCAGATCTCATGAGAACTCACTCACTATCGCGAGAACAGCATGGGGGAACCACCCCCATTATCCAGTCACATCCCTCCCTCAACACATGGGAATTATAGGTCCCTTTCTTGATATATGGAGATTACAATTCAAAATGAGATTTAGTGGGGATACAGTGCAAAACCATACTATACTGTGTAATCATAAAAATAAAAAATAAAACAAGAGATGAAGGCCACTAAAAAAAAACTATCATCTATCATTATCGTGCTTATATAAAATAAAGATTTTAGCACTGATTTTAAAAGGAGAAAGAATATGTGAATTGGTTTCTAAAACTCACTATATTATTATTATTTTTCTGTTGCCTTTTTAAAAGAACTGTTGGTGTAGAAGGCTGAAATTATCCAAAGGAAACACGACCTGGCTCGTTGGAATGGATAAAATGAGGAAATAATGAGCAAAGGAGAGCCACCTTCTCTGTCTGGGGAGAGGAAAGGACATTTAAAGAAGTAGGTTTCAGCAGTATTTTGAATGGTAGGGAGATTTGAACGTATCATGGTCAGTTTTTACAGGTGAGAGAGCAGGGACGTAGCCATGGAAGCTTGGTGTGTGGGGTGCGCTGGGTGCCGGGAGGTCGTAAAACTGGTGAGTATCTCAGGCTAAAATTGAAGAGATCTTAATAGCAATAATCATAGTTACACTATGTGCATATTTAGTATGTCCCCTTTAATTTTCATAACAAGCCTACAAGGTGGAGTTCTACCTTATCAATGTGTAAACTGAAGCACAGGAAGATTAAGTTACTCTTCTGAGACCACAAATATATAGATTCGAACCAACATATTTCTAGATCTGACACCAAAGCATATGTTTTTTTTTTCTTTCTGAGATGGAGTTTCACTCTTGTTGCCCAGGCTGGAGTGCAGTGGCGCAATCTCAGCTCACAGCAATCTCCACTTCCTGGGTTCAAGAGATTCTCCTGCCTCAGTCTCCCAAGTAGTTGAGATTACAGGCATGCACCACCACGCCTGGCTAATTTTTTTCTTTTGTTTTTAGTAGAGACGGGGTTTCACCATGTTGGTCAGGCTGGTCTCAAACTACTGACCTCAGGTGATCCACCCCACCTCAGCCTCCTGAAGTGCCACCATGCCTGGTCCACATGTTCCTTTTTGTACCACCCTTCTCCCTTGACTTCAACTAACCAGATAAATGATTATGATTGCCGCTTTACATCTAACACTTCCTGTATGCCAGAAACTGCATGAAGCACTTCACATGCATCAGCTCGTAGTGGTAGAAAGGTGTGAGACCTTTCCTCACCCATCAAAAGGGTCACAACTGGCATTCCTATAACAAAAGACAGGTTAACAAGATAAAAGCATAGCAAATTTATTTAATCAAAGTTTTATATGACATGGGAGCCTTCAGAAATGAAGACCCAAAGACCCAGGAAAACTGTCTATTTTTATACTTAGAGATAGACAGCTATGTAGAAATACGATTGGACAAAAGGGTGTGATTGAATGATAATGGACTGGGGGGAAACTCAGTGAAGCCTGTCTGTTCAGATGCTTCTTGGTCTCTCTGTAAAGCATTCCCCACCTCCCATGGGCCAGGGGTCTTCTGAATCAAGGTTCTTTAAGGGCAAAGGGAGAAGGGAGAGAGTGTGACCTTTTTAGCTTTTACGGCTTGCTTTGTGAAAGAGGAGTGCTAGTTTCTATGACCCAGCTTGTCACGGGAGAAATTCTGGTTTCTGTGACTCCCTTCAGGGGAGAAAGAAGGGCAGGAGAAGGTTGCAGAGATTTTGCTCCTGAGGCCTTTCCAATCTTCAGTTCAAAGTACTCAGCACATAAAGGTGTCATACTTTTGGGTACTGTATTCTGAGCCCCAACAAGCTCATTTATTCTTTAGAATAAGCCTATGATGGGGTTCAGGATATGCTACATCAAAATGTGGCATCTTGGCATTTGAGAAAACAGCAGCAGCAAAAGAGTCACTCTTAACCTTCCGCTCATCCTTCTCCCCTGAGCATGCCAGAAAAGAATTCTTTCACCTTCCTCTGAAATAGATCATACGACCTTTCAGAGATACCTTCTCTATACCAAGGGGAAAGAAATGTCACACTGAGGTTCAGAAAAATCTGAATAGACGTAGCTAAGTTCCCTCCATCCCCAGTTTATTACCATTAGGTCATACTACCTTTGTCTAACTGTACATATTCCACAAATCCATCTTTGCAAAAAATAAAAAATTAGCTATGTATAGTGGTCATATCTTAGTTTCAGCTACTTGGGGGTCTGAGGTAGGAGGATCCCTTGAGCCCAGGATGTTCAGGCTGCAATGAGCCATGATTGTGCCCCTACACTCCAGCCTAAGTGACAGAGCAAGACCACATCTCTAAAAAAATCAAAAGAAAAACAAGTCTGTGCTTAAATGAATGACCTATTTTGGAGGAAAATGCTTCTTGCTGCTTAGATTTTTGGCTCCTCAATAATTTGGACTATCCTGCCACTTTCTCCTGGGTTCCAGCTGAGTTGAACATGACAGTTCTGAGCATAGGCGCAGATGCACGTATAAAGAAGAAAACTACAAGCAGGGAACTGCATGTTCTTTCTCAGCTGTGGAGCCTGGCTGAGCACATTGTGAAGAGGCCATTCCTAGGCCTGCTTGCGCAACATCCCCAGGTGTTTCCAGTTATCTCAAAGGGGTGTCATGAAGTTTGCAAAACAAAATACAATTTAAATTCTTAGATTTGTAAAAAGCAGTTATTGTATATGTTTTGTGGAAGGGAGAATTGTGAAACCCAGTAAACAATGAATGGATGATGTTGTAATTCTCAAAAGGCTGCAAATCACAAACAAAAGGAATGTGACAGAGGTGATAAAGGCACTATGAGAAAACGTTGGGTTGGGATTTGGAAAACCCAGTTTTCCCTGAGCATGCTTGCCAAATGACTTATCTGTTCAATAATATCGAATAAACATTCCACTTTTCCCTCTGTTAAAAATTTTTTTGACCCCACACTTCATTTGCTGTAAGTGTTTCAGCTACTTTTTCTCATTGGCTCTCAGAATAACTGCACCCATGCCCTATTTTTTTTTTCATTATTTATTCATTTTGTAAATATTTACTGAGTTCTCTGTTTCCAGGGCTGAACTCGGCACTGGGGTTGGGAGGGGAATTTTAAAACTGCTCACCATCTAGTGGGTAAGATAGAGACCCAAACCAATGTGCTGCAGAGATCATTGCTGGAAGCAAGTTCTGAACAAAGGATTAAGGGAGCCCAGCTAGAGAACTATGAAGTCACTTCTGGGTCTGGCTAAGTAAGGATTAGCCTGGTGGAGATGACCTTTTAGGGTAGTCTTACTTGATCTATTGGAAGGTGGGGCAGAGGTGGAGGAAGTGTCTTCAAGCAAATGTGTTCAATCTCTATCGATGAACAATGGCATAGTCAGTTAATATCTCTGTAGCTTGTGGTTGCACTGGGCCCCAGTAGGTGCCAAAGCAGGCAGGGCAGGGATGACTCTGGATAAGAGGCAACCGTTTTTGACTTTTGACACATTTTACTCCTGGACCCTTCCTCCTTTCTGCTGGCTAAGATTCCACCCAGCCTTGTTCTGATGCTGGGTCTGGGAGCTTTGGGAGTGTCCAGGGTTCACTCCTTTGGTGAACTTTGACATTGGCTCGCGTCTCAATCACCTTAAGGCCAAAGCCCATGGGCCCGTGGGGCCAGACACACAGCAGCAGGAGCCAACAGTAGAGCAAGCGTTGTGGGGACAGCAGCTGACCAACTGGGCTTAAAATGTGCCCCCTCTGCAGACACTTTGGGATGTGGACTGAGGTCATACTATTAAATAAATGAAGACCATCAAGCAGTAGATATAGACTTATGATAATAATGACCATTTAGTGACTGCTTGCTGTAGGGTACCGTATGCTGTGTGAATTACAGCCACTTTCTCATTTCATCGATGAATAAGAACCCAAAAGCAAGTAGCTTTAGCTGGCCCAGGGTGTGTTTTGCTGGGGGCTGGTGGAAGCGGATGACACTGGCCGAAGGAAATGAAGGAAATGAGTCTTGCTTGGTTCCCAGATTGTGTGTAGTTTAACAACAAGAAATGCCGTATAAACCAAATTCGAATTAAAAAAAGAAAGAAAAGAATAATGCCTGATCTCTACATTTGGCATCAGAAACGTCCTTAAAATTACATCGGTCGTTGTTACTGCTTTTGCTTGTCAATCTAGGAGACGCTCTCAAGACCGTTTTATCCGGATCCTCCCCATGCATGGATAAAGAAACCGTAACTTGGGTGGAGAGTGTAGTGACGTGCCCAAGCTCACAGCTACTGGCATCACCTGGCGGAGAATACCTGCTGGAGACCCATCTGCTTGGCAGGTGGAGGGTTCATCCTTGGTCACAGCCTGACAGAATGTTCTCTACAGCCCTGTCAGTGCTTATCAGCATGTTTGTTGCCTTTGAATTCTAGGGCTGGAAAGTCAGGTTTTTCAAGTCTAAACCCCTACAATCTGTTCATTTCCTCAGCCCTGCCTCAGGAAATAGGCTTATGACACCGGAACTCTGCTGAGATTGATTTGTAAACAACAAAGCTAACAATTTACAACTGGATGCAGTCTATTTTGGAATCTCTTTACCTGGTAGTAGGTGCCCTTGTGAAATCAAAAACATGATTGGAAGACTGCCTGATGGGCAGAGAATTACGCAACAGGAAGAATAGGCTTAGTAAAATATATTCAGCATTGAGGTTGGGAAAATCTACTAGTACCCTTTGTTTTCCCGCATGGAAAAGGTTCTATCTTGGGTTGAGTTCTTACTCTGACATTATTATCTGTGTGGTGTTGGACAAGTTGTTTAATCCCTCTGATACTTTATTTCTCCATAGATCTAATGGGAATACCTGCCAAATACAGTGCCTCTCCCTTAGATGTTGTTGAGTGCACTGAGATTTGGAGTCTCAAATGCTGCTAAATGGACCATAATTTTCACCATTCCTTTGCCAGATGAAAAAGAACAATGTAGGGAATTTTCATCAAGCTAAATTCATTAAAATATTTGATGTTTAAATATCCTTTATTTCATTACATGATGGTGATAAAAAGAATAATTGTTTTAAAAGTATCTTTACCTTGCAATACAAGAAGTCGGCCTCTTAATCCATTCACTCGAGATTTCTGCCAGCACAGCCAGGAATATTTGGATTAGGTGACTCCAGCAATATAAGAGGTGTATTCTCTTTGGTTTTCAGGTCTTCTATTTGGTCTGTGGTTTCAGTTAATTTAGGAATATGAACTGAAATGTGTAAACCAGAATGTTAAAGAACATGCTATTCAATCTCACATTTGCGATCTGTTTTAAGAGGGAACATTAGCATGTGATGGCATCCGGGTTTTTGTGGATTTTCTTCCTCATCGGCCCACTACATCTACCTTTGTTGTCCTTTGATTCCTAGGGTGTCTAGTGACATGGGTTATGGGAGACCTTTGACAGAGGATGCAGATACAGCAACTGAACCTGGTTAGAGTCCCTGTTTTCTGTTTAGAGGTTCGTCCAACAGGCAGAGCCAGGAGAAGGGAACTTTGGAGCCAGCACATCAACGTCCCACTTTGCTCAGGGGTCAGTGACTTCCAGAATCAGCACGAGGGATGGGTGAGGCGACTGCGGAAGACTACAGCCTGTGGCTTTACATGAAGAGAAAAGCAAAAAGAAAAGAGAAAGTGAGAGGAAGAAAGGGAGGGAGGGAGGGAGGGAGAGAGAAAAAAGAAGGGATTGCTATCTGAGTCAGACAAGCCATTTTAAAAAAAATCCATACGGCTCTCTGGAGAAAAATACAAAACAGTTTAAATTTGGGAGCTACTTGTGAGGGACACCTGTTGTATTTAGAGGCAGAATTATTTAAATAGCAGCACCCCAGACACTACTTCAGGTATATACGAGCTGTTATTCTGCACTGGAAACTTGAGCAGCCAAGAGGAAGAAGGAAAAAGAGCCTGGGTAAACTAGCTAAGCCTGAAGCTGGGTAGACAAAGGGCACGCGTGCCTGCTACTGCAAGCTTCAATTCCTGGTAACTTCAGCAAAAGTGCCCCAAGTAGGCATTCTCGCTCAGCCTTTCGTCCCTGCCAGACAGTCATCTGGTTCCATTCTGAACCAGCTAGCAAAAGTCGAGGTTTCACCCCTTCATAAGCTTGCAAAGTCCTTAGGATAACCTGTAGTTGTAGAGCCTTTAACTATTTTGATTCTTGTGAATCTTTCCACGTAAATCAGGAGAGGCTGAAAACCCAAACAGGGCCTTTCCAGCAGCTTTCTGGGCTGCCCCCTTCTCGGAATAGTTGAGGAGGAATATTACGCCAGAATATCTGAGGTGTTTGCAAACATGGTGCTGGGAAAATGAGCTAACGGTGGAAGAGAATCTCTTTGCCTATCCTTACGGGACATAGGCCCACAATTTTTGGACTGGAAGCAAGTCTGTGGATGGAAGGGAGGAGATAGCCACACCCCTCACCCTCATATATTATAGCAATAGCATGAAAAATCTTGATGATATGCAGTGTTGGTGGTGGTTGTGTTTGTAGTGTAGGCAAGGGGTTTTAGTCACTGAAATGCAGTTTATGACTAAATGCTGGCATTAGCTCCAGCTAAGGAGAGGAAAGTTTAAGCTACAAACATCTTATGTCTGGAGCAGCCTCCCAAATAGTTTTCTTGCTGCAGGGACACTGAAGCCTGCTTTATTGGCTCATAGCCCCTTGTGCATGCCTCTTCCTAACCATATTCAGTGACCTCAAATTTGCAAGCTTGAAATTGGCCATGTTGGAAATATTTACACTACAGAAATTGGCAAGCACCATGAGTCAAGGCCTTTGGTTTTCCCTGAAGGTCTGATTTGTCAGCACAGCACTTCACTACACGCACTCCCATCCCCTACATTCATTTTACTCCACAGCTGCAGTGATCTACCCAAAGATAAAGCTGATCATTGTCTCCAACTGTTTAAATCATTCACTGTCTTCCCATCGCTCTGAAAAAGGCCACAACCTTTAACCACAGCTTATGAGACCAGCCTACATGATCTGGCCCTAGACGTCTCCTCAGCCTTTTTCTGCATTGCATCTTATCTCACTAGATGTGCTCCATCAGTTCGTTCAATGGAACTACAGTTTCTCACCACAAGTTCTTTGCACATAGTGATTACAGCCATTTGTGGTTCACCAAATATTCACAAACTGCCTCACATTTTCTAGCCCACTTATAGTTGGGTGGGGCCTTGTGACCAGTTCTGCCAAGTGAGCAGTGAGTGGAAGTGACACACAGCAGAATATTGAAGGGCCGTGTGCCATCTCCCAGCTTTCTCTTCTGCAGCTGCAATCGCACAGGCCACGTGTTGAGACAGCAGAACCGCACAATGGAGTAACCTGGGTTGCTGGGTCAGCACATGGAGGACAGCTGTCTTTAGAAAGTTGCCTGATGGTGCATGAGTGGGAAATAAACATTTGTTGTGTTAAGCCGCTGAAATTCAAGACAACTTTGTTACTGCTAAATAATTTATCCTGGTAGTTCTCAAACATTTGGTCTCAGGATCCCTCTAAACCCTTAAAAATTATTGATGATCCCAAAGAGCTTTGGTTTATGTGGGTTACATCCATCAATATTTCCATATGAGAAATCAAAGCTAGTAAAATTTTAAGATGTATATATATTAATTTTAAAATAACAATAATAAAACCATTACAGTTTAACAGAAATATTTTTATGAAAAACAGCTAGCTGCCAAAACAAACTCATGGCAGTGTTTTATATTTTTGCAAATCTCTGGATTAATTGAAAACAGCTGAATTCTGATAACTGCTTCCGCGTTTAATCAGTTGCAGTCTGTTTTGTTGTTGTTTTTGTTGTCGAGATATATAAAGAAAATCTGGCCTCACACAGATAATGTAGTTGAAAAGAAGTGTATTTTAATAGACTTTTCTGATAATCGTGGATATTACTTTTGGATACTACACTGAAACTCTATAGCTCTGTTGCCCAGGCTGGAGAGCGATGGTGTGATCTCAGCTTACTAAAACCTCTGCCACCCGGGTTCAAGCGATTCTCTTGCCTCAGCCTCCCATGTAAATGGGATTACAGCTGCCCACCACCATGCCTGTCTATTTTTTTTTGTATTTTTAAGTAGAGACGGGCTTTTGCCATGTTGGCCAGGCTGTTCTTGAACTCCTGATCTCAGGTAATCCTCCTCCCTCAGCCTCCCAAAGTGCTGGGATTACAAGCGCCAACCACCACACTGGGCCCAAGTGATAGTTCCTTAAAAGTTAGTTACAATGTACCATCTGAGATCATGGCAATGAACTTTTCACACTCTGCTACATTAAAATGTTTAGGCTCTCTTGCACTTGGAAAGGATCCTTTACCCATACATGGTCTTCTAACCTCATGATGGATTATTTGGAAAAGATTCGTTCACTGAGTTACACAAATCTTCCAAATGCTAACATATTTCCTTATACAATATTTTTAAAAATCACATTAATTAATATCACCATTAATCTTATTGGAATCTTCAAGTACTAGAAGCTGTCTCACTCATAGTAGTGGCTACAAGTTTTCTAACATTCTAATTTTTGTTTGAAAGCTTGCACTTCATCTTTAGCAACAAACATTGTCAGTCATTTTTCTTGAAGTGACAGGCTCACTTTATTCATTTTCAGGAAAATGTCTGCCAACTATCCAAGTTTGAATAAGTATAGTTTGTCAGTTTTTTCAAGTAAAAATGTCATTCCAGGATAAAAGCAGCTAGTTCTGGTTGCATGAAAAAATCAAACAAGTGCTTTTCCTCAAGACAACCATCATAGTTCGGTATGTAGTAGATAGAGGGTTTTATGCATACTTCTCATTTGTCACACAGAATATTAAAAAGATGTGTACTTCTGGGTAGTGATTTAATAAAAGAAATAACTTTTACACGTAATCAAAGGCATTTTAAAGTAAAACAGGTTTTGTTTTTTATTTTTCTACTGCAACTGCATGGGGTAAAGAATACAAATACAATGATTAGTACAGTTTGCTTCATGCTCAGGCACCAGAAGTTTTACGCACCAGTGCTTTTATATCATCAGTGCAAATGTCAATCAAATGAAAAGGGTAGTAACATCTTAGTGTCATTATAAAAACAATTTTGACCTCACAAAACCTCTGGAGGAATCTCTGGAACTCCCAGTGGTCTGAGAACACTTTGAGAATCACCAATCCAGCCCATTCTCACTAATTCACTCCCACTGTTCCTTCCGGCTGGACTGTGCCCCACTGCGGCCCTCTTCACCTGGACATCGCAGTCTGTGCCCTAGAGCCTGGGTTCATGATCAAGTTGTCAGGGGCCCTTCCATGACTTTCTATCTTCCCCCTTTAATGTTCTCACATGCTCTATGTACATCTTCACTTACTGCAACAGGAATTTTAAGTTGATATCTATCTTCTTGCTAGATTTTAAGCGCCATTAGGGTAGAGATGGATTTTTTGCTCACTATTACATTTACGATGGTGTCTGGTGCATAATAGGACTCAAATCTTGAATAAATGTAGGAGTCTGAAGCGGTCCTGTGAAAAGGCCCAGTGAGCTCTGTGGGTAGCTCTTGTTGATTTGGGACTAAGCAGAGGGACTCTGGGGCCTTGCTTAAACTTAGCTCACCCAGGTGTTTCTACAAACAGGTTCTGTATAAAACAAGGTAGCAGGCCTGTGACTGGTGTGTAAAATATCTATGTTTAGCTCGTTCCTGTTTTGGAAGTGTGTGTGGGTACGGGTGCCACAGACGTGAATGGATCTAGAGAAGGAATATGGACAACTCTTTATTACTTCTACAATGGGTAAAGCACCCATAATCCTTCAAAATGTCAAATTTGACATTTTTCATCTCGCCCCACGGAACCTTTAATAAGAGCTGTAAATAAGTAGGAAGCTGATTTCCGTACCATTTGCGTACTATGTGCTTTCCCTGGCGAAGGCTGGTGATCATGCGCTTCTCCCCTTCCCTTTTCCTAATGGTGCCCAGCCCAGTGTCTGGCATACAGAAGACATTCAATAAATGCTCATTAAATTGTCATGTGGCAAGCACTAAGGCAATGTGACAGAAGGAAGGGAAAGCAAAGACCTTGCACTGGGATCTGAAAACCTACGATCATCACCACCACCATCTTCCCCATTCTATAAAATTGGGCATGTTTGACCACCCAGTGTTTGCTCTCGGTCACAGTTAGCAGTTCTCAGATTCACCTCCTTCTGTTCCATTTTCTGTATCCAAGATGTCCAGCAGGACCAAATCACTCCACCTGCTACAGAATCACCCAACCAGAAAAGGTTGGGGGCCACATCCATGGCTCTTAACCTGGGCTGCATATCAGGGCCTCCCAAGGAGCTTGTGAAAAGTACCATCTCTTGGGGGAGAGGCCCAAGAATCAGCATTTTAAGAGTTCTCTAGGTTATTATGAAATGCAGCCAGGATACAAAACTACTGGGCTAGACAAGGAGTGGGACACTCAGGTATTCATGGGGCTCCCCCTTCCTCTATGAGGACAAGTTAAAAACCAGGTGACGGGTCCCTAGAAAATTAACATATTGCTGTCCATGGCCTTGATGGCTGTCACTGCTAGAGAAGAGTGCATGGGATTGGAACCAGCTCCCAGTCTGCGTCCTGAGCCACGGGACCATCTCAGAGTGGTCTCAGCCTGGTGCTGCTTAAGCGATCTTTGCATAGTCTACCTTTTAAGCACCAGGTTCTCAAAATCAGTCGTGCACACCTTTTGGTTACTTGAATTAGAGGCAAGTGGAGTGGCATGATGCCCTAGAAAGACAGGTGTGCGATTAAATTCTGCTTACAGTGAAACTCCCAAAGGAGATCACATGCTGAGAGTACTGGGAGTGGTGCTTATAATAAGCACTTGTTTATAGTTAATTAGAGTTCAATAGCTTACAGACCCCTATGTCTACCTTCTGCTCCGCAGCCTTCCAACCAATGGTTTCCTCTAATAAGGTTCTTTAAGCTGCTCTCTAATGGTGGGGTGGGTACACGACCAGTTATACTTTAATGGTGTTTACACAGTCAAAGCAGCTCAGCTTGTTAGACCATCGAGCTGCCAGGACAGCAGAGCATCAGTTCAGGGCTCAGTGAAATTAACCTTTAGTCAGTTTGCCCTAATTGATCCCATGCTTCAATCCTAGGGCGTTCTAAGTATTTAAAAGCATGTATTGAAAGATCTGACTAGCCTGTAACCATGGTGAGTTTAAGAGAACTGCTACAGTATTCCTTTTGAAAATACTCCAGTGAATTAAAAATTATTAGAAAATATTTGACTGAACATAAATTATTTCATTTTGGGTGAAATTAGTCTCTAAACTTAGACCAGAGATGTATGTACATAAAAGAACTTGTTTTACACTCAAGGAAGAGTTGAGACAATGCTGATGTCTTCACGTGGTCAGAATGCTTGTGGGAGTCAGTATCCCCTGGCAGCTTCTGTTAGTAGAAGAGCACACGTAGTGACCTTTGCCTCAACATGTCAACAAATGGAGTTTAAACTTCAGAGGTGTGTAAACTTCAGAGAAACTGTCCCAGGCTGTAACTAGGTTTCAGCTCTGGCCAGAATTTTGCCAGTCAGTGGACAGTGGAGTGGACGGCACGGGGTCTGGAATGGGAGAGACCCAGGTTAAAATCTCAGTTCTCACACTTCCTGGCTTTGTGACCTACGTCAGTCCTTAATGCCTTTAAGCGACCCTTTTCACATCTGGAGAATGGAGATGCTAATAGTTCCTACCTCTCAGAGTTGCTGTGAGAATTAACACAGATAACATGTGCCAAATGCTTAGTGCAGTATTCGGCAAGTAATAAGTATACACCAAACATTAGCAAAACAAGACAACAACAAAAGCAGGACAAGAAGCCCTGAAGAGCCACGTATCATTGTTTAGCTGCTTGAAACTGCCCCGCCGTCTTCCTTTCCACCCTTGTCTGCAAGCATGCTAATCACAGTGGATGTCAAAGAAAATTGTGTTTAAATAAATATGTTATAGAAACTTAAAGTTCAAGTGCTCATAGTATGCTCAGGACAAAATTGCAATCCGGGAACTGGTCCCAGAAGAGACTTCAAGAACTTGTCCCAGAAGAGACTTCTAGAACCGACAAACGTCCATGAGGGCTCTTCCTCCTGAGCACACAGTTTGACAACTTCTCTCAGCCTCCCATGCAATTAGATGTAGCCACCAGGTTGAGTGCTGGACAATGGAACGTGGGTGGGAGTGAGGTGTGCCACTTTCAGGCCTGGCCTGTAAACCCTCTCGGTACAATCCTGGCTCTCTTTTTTCATTTACTGATGAAATAGAACACGAAGGGCACCGAGAGCCTAAGAGAGGGCCAGCCCAGAGGGAAGAGAACCTCTTGTTCACCTCTTTTCCTCTTCCCTACACCGGACTGTGATGTAAACGAGAAATAAATTCTTACTGTGTTAAGCTACTGATATTTATATTAGATAGTTGTGGTGCTGGTCGTAGCAGCTCACCTATTCTAATAGGTACAATGAGCTTTTTCAGGTTTTGCTGGTCTCTGAAGGTTGACTGAAGCACCAGATAGGCTGTCGGGGAGCTGGTCGTAGTCTGGGCTCTACGTGTCTCTTCCCGATGGATCTAGCCACCCTTAGAGATATGAAGAGCATTTAGAGAGTCTAAGAAGGTCAGGCTGAGTGTGGTGGTCACACCTGTAATTTCAGGACTTTGGGAGGCCAAGACAAGAGGATTGCTTGAGGCCAGGATTTTAAGACCAGCCTGGGCAACACAGCAAGACCCTGTTTCTACAAAAATAGAAAATTAAAAAAACAAAAAAAAAGAAAAAGAAAGTCAATGAGTCTGTCCTCTCTGATGATGACACAATTGTCTTTCTGCCTATGCAGAGACTTGGCCGAGAAAGGAGATTTGCTAAACCCTTGGAGGGACATGACAGCCACCTTTCCCCTCCTTTTCCTTCTGTAACTTAACTTATGTGTAGACTCTGCAGCTCAGCACACTGGAACTGTTGTATGATTTGGTTGTCATTTAAACTAGTTTTATGACTTTGGCCAAAGTTCCTTAACCACTTTGTGCGTCAGTTTCCTTGTCCACATAAGGGGAGCAATGATGCACTTACCAAACGGAGTTCTAGTGAGAATTAGACATAATTTTTATAAAGCATCAATCACAGTGCCCAGGCACTAATAGTCACACAATAAAGGGTTATTGCTATTAAATTTGTGTGCTGAATACTTGATTTATTTTGCAAACATTTGTGGAGCTCTTGCTACGGCCAGACTGCTGGAGTTACACAGGCAGAGTGGACAAACCTGCCCTCAATGCATTTAGGCTCTAGTCCTGGAGCCTCTGACCTCCGGGACCTTGCCATCCCCACCTCTCACTCCAAATACACACATAGGCACGACTTGGCAGTACGAAGTGGAAAACAAAAAAATGAATTTTTGAAGGGACAAATGCAAAAGGAGTCTGGGGCCAGATTTCTGCCCTTCCTCTAGGTTGTTACATGCAATCAAGTCTTCAGTTGCAGCTTCTGCCTGAGTCCCTTGGTCTGAAGGAGTCTGGGGAGAAGGGAGAGGTCAGAGTTCAGATTTATTGCTCCACTTCTCTGGAGTGGAGTTGAGGGAAGCTGGAAGTCTTACAAAGTGTTAAGAAGGGGTACAGATAATTAATTACATGTCCACCCACCAACTGCTATTCTGAATGTAAAATCTCTGATAGTCATCCCACATACAACGTAGCAAAGCCTTTAAGGACAAGCTTAAGAAGGATTAATTTACAAAGAGCCAACAACTGGAAATCTCTAAAATCATTGTAACAGAAAAAATGGTGCTCAGAATCACAGCGTTTAAGAACTGGAGAGACTCTCAAAGGTCATCTAACGCAGATTCTCAAATGCTATTCCAGGTGGAATTTCCACTGGACCACAATGAAAACAATTAAGACAATTTTTTGTCTTTCCATGCAATACATTTTATTCATTTTATATGATTTATCTTTTATTCCAAAATTATGGTCATCCTAGTTTTTTGTGTTGAAATAGTCCTTGTATTACAGAATGATGATAGTATTTTAGATGGTAGTTTGTTTTTATTTTTTTGTATATGGGTTTTTTAAAATCTCTACTTTTAAAAACAAAAAGTTGGTAATTCTATTTCTATTTCATCTCTAAGTTTTTTGAAGTTTTATTGTTTGCTGAAATTCAAAATCTAGAAATGACTCCTCAAATTCAACCACCATTTGCCCTGAAAATACTTATCTCATTTGCCCTGAAAATACTTGCCGTGACACTTGAGGCTGCTCCATTTACCCCTAGATAATTTGCTATTAAATATCTGGCTTTTATTATTTTAGCATCGCTCTAGTATATGACTTTGGAAACAAAAGGCATCGTTCTATTTGTAGCATTCTGTTTTTAGTAGTAGTTTTTCCATTTATGAAATACAGTAATTCTCAAGTGCTAAAAATGTCAAATCCCAGAAAACATAGCATTTCTACACATGATGTTAACATTGTTCTTGAACAGTTGTTGATGGAGGATTCATTTTATGAATATGATTTTTTCAAAATAGACGATTTTGATGTTGTTCTGTTTAGAAATAACTCCAATAACAGTTTTTATATTTTATTTTCACACTGAAGATTAGTCAGATTTGCTTCAGCCTCAAGGAGTGTGTTTATGTAAAATTCCATGATTGCTGGCAGTGAGCTGCACTTTTTTTTTTCCTAAACGGAAAAAGGTTAAGATATTAATTCCTGAAAAGTTACATAATTTGTCCAAGTTTTGAGAATGCATCTGAATGTGGAAGCTGGCTTTGATAAATGGGAAGAAGAAACAACTCCCTCAAGCAAAATGGACGTGGTTTTCACTGCTATCTGATGATAGCATTTCTGCAGATGCTAATAAAAGTGGTTTAAAAGACATAAATATTACAAATTTACTGTGATGGTTAACATTAGGTGTCAACTTGACTGGATTGAGGGATGCCTAGATAGCTGGTAAAGTCTTTATCTGGGTGTGTCTGTGAGGGAATTTCCAGAAGAGACTGACATTTGAATGGTGCACTGGGGTAGGAAGACCCACTCTCAATGTGGGTGGGTGCCATCCCATCGGCTGCAAGCGTGGCTGGAACAAAGCCGGGTAGACGGGGGATCGGCGCGCTTGCTGTGTCTTCTGGATCGCTGTCTTCCTGAGCTGGATGCTTGCTTCCTCTCCTCCTGCCCGTGGACATCTAGACTCTGAATTCTTCGACCTTTGGACTCTGGGACTCGGGCCAGTGGCTTGCCGGCGGCTCTCAGTCCTTCACCACCAACTGAAGACTGCACTGTCGGCTTCCTGGTTTGGAGGCTTCTGTTTCCTCAGTTTGCACACAGTTATTCTAGGACATCACCTTCTAATTGTGTGGACCAGTTCTTCCTAATAAACTCATATGTATCTCTAGCTCTATCTCTGTCTCTCTCGCCCTGTATCTCTGTCTGTCTCTCCCTGCTGTCTCTGTCTCCCTGTATCTCTGTCTCTCTCTCCCTGTATCTCTGTCTCTGTCTCCCTGTATCTCTGTCTCTCTCTCCCTGTATCTCTGTCTCTCCCTGTATCTCTGTCTCTATCTCTATATCTCTATCTCTGTCTATCTCTACTTATATCTATCTATCACCTATCTTCTGTTGGTCTGTCTCTCTGGAGAACCTGAATACACATATAAAGTGTAATATTTTTTAAAAACCCTGAAATGAAAGCAGCGTCCTGGGTCTTGTCATGCCCTAACAGCATTTGCAATCTAGTAAAATCATTTCACTTGCCTGGGCTTCAGTTTCTCCATCTGTAAAACCAGCCAGTGGGGGCAAGTTGATCTTCAAGGCCATTGGTTAGCAGTTAGTCTCGTTAGTAGTAACAGCAGAAATTTGAGGCTCCAGAAGAGACTCCCTGGTTTGAATGCTGACTCTGATACTTAGTGACCAAGGGACCTTGCGTAAATTACTTAATCTCTCTGTGCCTTAGTTTCTTCATTAATTAAGTGGGAATAATGGGGAAACATACTTCCTGAGGGCTAAATTACATAAAATTTACAAAGTACTTAGCATAGGGCCTGTAATTTTTAAAACTCTCAATAAATGCTAGCTATTATTAATAACAGTCTATGCTTTTTCTAAATGAGATGTTTCGTGGTCATCGCGTGGTAACATAATTGTTTCGCATAAACTGGATTACAGCACGGAGTAGATCCTGCTCTAAGAGGATAAGCAATTCAGGAGATTGCCAAAATGATTTCAAATGCTAAAATGTAATAATATATACATTGTTTTTTAGACTGGACGTAGTGGCTGGCTCATGCCTGTAATCCCAGTGCTTTGGGACACTGAGGCAGAACTATCCCTTAGGGCTAGGAGTTCAAGATCAGCCTGGGCAACTAGTAAGACCCCATCTCTACAAAAAGTAAAAACATTAGCTGGGTGTAGTGGCACATCCCTGTAGTCCTAGCTACTCAGAAGGCTGAGGAGGGAGAATCTCTTGAGCCCAGGAATTGGAGGCTGCAATGAGCTATGATCATGCCATTGCACTCTAGCCTGGAAGACAGAGGAAGACTCTGCCTCAAATAAATAAATAAGCTATTTAAAGCACTTCACATATATTATTTAGTCCTCACAACAAATCTCTGAGTTAGGTAGAATATGTTGGTTCCTTAGCCACGGTCCAAACCAAAAGCTCATTACAGGCAATCCTCCGCTTTGCGCTGCATCACGAATCTCCTCTCTTAAGGAATGGAGTCGTGAGCAGATAGAGCAAGGGGGGCTGGCGGATTCCAGCCAGCAGAGAAGGCACCTCTTCCTCTGAGCAGGAGGTGCTGAGCCACAGCAGAGTGGGTCACGGAAAGGGGAAGATGGCCTGGAGCAGGTGGTGGGAACAGAGGATGAAGCCAAGGGATTGTCGAAGGTCAGCTGGAAGTCAGCGAGGGTGGAACGCTGTTCCTGGAGCTGTGGCCCAAGGCTGCTTTTTAGGTACTTCCTGTGTAAGTAGGCCAGCCCCGTTTAAAGGGCTAGGGATGGAGTGGACACTGGGCAGCAGCTTATTGATCTAGGAATATGTAAAATAAGTTTTTAAAAATCTGATATTGCTGGGCGCGGTGGCTCACGCCTGTAATCCCAGCACTTTGGGAGGCCGAGGCAGGTGGATCATGAGGTCAAGAGATCGAGACCATCCTGGTCAACATGGTGAAACCCCATCTCTACTAAAAATACAAAAAATTAGCTAGGCGTGGTGGCACGTGCCTGTAATCCCAGCTACTCAGGAGGCTGAGGCAGGAGAATTGCCTGAACCCAGGAGGCGGAGGTTGCAGTGAGCCGAGATCGCGCCATTGCACTCCAGCCTGGGTAACAAGAGCGAAACTCCATCTCAAAAAAAAAAAAAAAAAAAAATTAGCTGGGCATGGTGGCACGTGCCTGTAATCCCAGCTACTCAGGAGGCTGAGGCAGGAGAATTGCCTGAACCCAGGAGGCGGAGGTTACGGTGAGCCGAGATCGCGCCATTGCACTCCAGCCTGGGTAAGGAGAGCAAAACTCTGTCTCAAAAAAAAAAAAAAAAAAAAAAAATCTGATATCATTCCAGCATAGTGCTTGAAAGATCAGCATAAGGCCAGGTGTCGTAGCTCACACCTGTAATCTCAGGACTTTGGGAGGCCAAGGCAGGCAGATCACCTGAGGTTAGAAGTTCGAGACCAGCATGGCAAAACCCTGTCTCTACTAAAACTACAAAATTAGGCAGGCGTGATGGTGGTGCACATGCCTGTAAGCCCAGCTACTCGGGACGCAGAGGTTGCAGTGAGCCGAGATCACGCCACTGCACTCCAGCTTGGGCAACAAGAGTGAAACTCTGTCTCAAAAAAAGAAAGAAAGCAAGAAAGATCACTATAAATTCTCTCCCTTACAATATATAAAGCACATAAAAACTATGGTGTTCCATCTTCTACCCGCAAAAGTAATATTCATAGGGCCAAACTTAGAAACTTGGTGCATCAGAGGTGTCTGGCAAGATTCCCCACCATCCTTCATACACTTATGAAGGGCATCTGGCCTCCTACATCATTCTGTTGTAAAAAGCACGGTCTTAGGCTGGGACTGAAACAAGGGTGGCCACTGGAGTGGACCAGTTTGGGGTAGCCAGCAAATGTAGCCAATCCTGGGGTTGTGCACATGGGAATGAGATGGTCCTATCTGAGGAGCTCTGCCCAGGAGACTACTTCAAGCAATTCTGAATGGGGAGCCAGAGGAAGAGCCAGCTATCGGTAGGGAGAAGAAAGTGATGTCACGAAGATACACAGGGCCAGAGAGTAGGAGGCACTCTAAGAGAGCATAAGAATGGAGGGTGATGAAACTACTCAGATCCAAGGCCTGTCTTGGATCTTGAAGGGAAGTGGGTGGGCTCCTCTTTGGTTTCTATGAGATTCTTCACCTGTCTCTTACCCTCACTGTTATGTTAATAACAAACTCCATTGCTTAAATGGTTTAAAGGAACTTCTATCCCTTGCAGCCAAAATAAACGTAACCAATGTGAATCTTGGCCTTAGTGCTCATGAACTGGAACTGTGTGGGAAAATGTAATTTACCAAACCACACAAAAGAGCTGTGTCTCTTCCAGGGGGCACAGCTGATGCAGGAATAAAGGCACAGAAGGCCGAGGTGAGTCCAGAGAGTAGTGGGGGAATCAGTGTGACCAGAGGGAAGGATGAAGGAGGATGGACAGTGAGGGTGGAATAGCAGGATGCAGATCGTCAGGCATCTGCTTGTCATGCTGATGCCTGGACATGATACTTAAGCAGCAGGGAGGACGGGTACATGATCAGGTCACCTCTACTCGTTCCCTTCAGGTTACAAAGAGCAGTTAATGTTGGTAAAGACACACACTGAGGAGAAGGCCAAGAATCTATCACATCAGCTGCACATTCAGGTCTCATGGAGAAACAGAATGTCAGTCAGGACACAGTTACAGCTCCAGCGAATTTAAATTGAGGCTTTAAAAAAAGTATTTTAAATTCTAAATGATGCCGTTTTGCTTTTCACAACTTGGCATTCCAATCACAGAATTGCCCCTTTGCTCCATTTTTCTACTTAAAGTTTCCAGGGCTTGAATGAAAGACGTGTAAGGAATATTTTCAAATTGTCTTTCACACTTAAATTCAAATGATCATGTTTAATGAACCACAGATCACTGATCTAAACCAGAGAGCATTAATTGTCCTAGGGCCAGTGTGAAGTCAGCACTAGTGTGATACAGGGAATTCATCTGACCACTCTATTTAAATTATAGGATGTTTGTCCTTCATAAAGCATGGCAAGAAAGGCCTGGGTAACGTGGTAATTAAAATAATTATAAAAATGTTTTCTTCCTTTTCTAGTTAGAAAAGCACTTCCTTTTCTAGTTGGCTTATAAAGACTCTGAATCACTCTGTGATGTGATGAACTTCTCATTTTTATGATCCTACAGGAACGATTTTAAAAACAAAAGTTAGTAAACTTTAAGGACTAGAGAAAAAAATATGTGATCTGAATTGGGCCCCAAAAGCTTAGTTTTGTAAGCTTTAAAGGAAAACACTTTAAAAAGTAATTTAATCCAATGTCTTGAACAAGGGCAATACATACAGGAGGTTGCTTACTCACTGGTTTCTACAATGAAAATTGTTTGTAACTTCTAAAAAATTGCTGTTTCCAAACACTCTCACAGTGCTGGTCAGTGTTATAAATTGGTGCACACTTTCTGGAGGACTATTTGATGACATGTACCAGAGACCTTAATGATCACATACATTGACTTAGACATTCTATCTCTAGGAGTAGTATCCTGGGGATCCTAATCAGGCAAGTTTCAAAATTGTTATTCAAGGATGTTTATAATAGCATTATTTATACTACAGCCAAACTAAAAACAACAAAAAGGTCCAAATATTGGAAACTTATCAAATAAATGATAATAGAGTGATACAATGAATGTTAAGAAGTCATACGAGTGTTTCAAAGAATATTTAATGTCATGGGAAATTACAATACAACTTTGAGAAAAAGACATAAAACAATGCATATACATATGTATATACACACACATACACAATAAAAATTTTAATATGCATTTACATATTTTAAAAAATTCTTTAAAAGAAAACCTGAAAGAAAACGACACGAAGTTGAAATAGGAAATCATCAAAATGCTAAGAGCATTTATCTGTTGACAGTAGGATTATAAGTGTCTTCATATTTTCTTCTTAAATTTCCAAACGTTTAGTAATGTATACATGCTATCAACTATCAGAAAAAAAGTCTATTTAAGCTACGTACTATATATATATACATTTTTTTAGATGGAGTCTTGCTCTGTAGCCCAGGCTGGAGTGCAGTGACACAATCTCTGCTCACTCCTGCCTCAGCTTCCTGTGTAGCCGGAATTATAGATGTTCGCCACCATGCCCGGCTAATTTTTGTATTTTTGGTAGAGACGGGGTTTCACCATGTTGGCCAGGCTAGTCTCGAACTCCTGACCTCAAGTGATCTGCCTGCTTTTGCCTTCTGAAGTGCTGGGGATTACAAGTGTGAGCCACCACACCTGGCCTACAAAAAAAATATTATTTAGGCTTGTCTTTAGTTCAAAGGATAATTACATTATATTCAGAAAACAACAGACAGAGGTTTTCACTACTCTCAAGCTATTGACACAATTACAGGGAACAAGCAGGTGACCTGATTTGCATTTCTGTTCTTTTCCAGCTCACTCCTTGGGAGAGGTGACAAAGACAAAAGCAAACCCAAAGTTAGTTTCACTGAAATCTTCCAGGCCTTCTCTTTGTCATCATCATTGCTAACAGTATCAAACATGTACCAGGTGCAAGGCATGGCTGGAAAGGTTTTGCATATATTGTCAATTAACCTTCATAACAACCCTTTGAAATAGATAGTATTATTTTTCCTATTTTACTGATGAAGAAGCCAAGGAATAGAGAAGCTTGTTCAAGATCGCACAGTTAGTAAGGAGTGGAGTTGGATTCAGACCCCAGGCAGCCTGACATGTTAGAATATAATGCCCAGTGCTTCATGCCTCTGAAAAACCAACACAGAATATTGGAGTTTTGGAATTAGAGAAGACCACAAAAGGTTTTTTTGTGTGTTTTTGTGTTTTCTTTTTGTTTGTTTGGTTGGTTTTTTTTGAGACAGAGTCTTGCTTTGTCACCCAGGCGCGATCTTGACTCACTGCAACCTCCATCTCCTGGGTTCAAGTAATTCTCCCCCCTCAGCATCCTGAGTAGCTTGGATTACAGGTGCCTGCCACTATGCCCTGCTATTTTTGTGTGTTTTTAATGGAAACAAGGTTTCGCCATGTTGGCTAGGCTGGTCTCGAACTCCTGACCTCAAGTGATTTGCCCTTTTTGGCCTCCCAAAGTGCTGGGATTACAGGTATGAACCACTGTCCCACCCACTGTTTTAAGCAAAAATTAAATTTTCACATTACAGTCTGTGTGTAATTCCACTATCTAAAACTTCTTTAAAGGAGGATTTACTTCCAGTCTAGCTGAGGTAGAGACTGTGCTTCTCCCTCATTTCGTATTGAGGTCACTGTGGTGCCTTCGTTTTGTGTAACTCTTCTGAGAAACTATTGTCCCATCCCAATCACTTCTACTTAGGGATGAGAAACCTGGGCCCAGAGCTTTAAACGAACTTCTCCAGGGAATCCATTTAGTATGACATAAGCCAGTGCTTTTCTAGTACTACCTGATAGTACACACATACATTATGCAGAGCTCCTTTTCTTATAAGAAACAGAAAGCCAACTCAAATCTGCTTAGACAGAAAAAGGAATGTATTAGTTCAAGTAGGCAGCTCAAGGACAATCTGGTCAGGTATAGCTAGCTCTGTGAGCCCAATATTAACACAAGACGTTCTGTTCTTCCTACCATTTCTTAGCTGTGAACTGACTTCATTCTCAGACAGGTTCTCAACACCATACCCCTATGCCAGAACAGCTCTAGATGCAGGATCCCCGAATGGGGAACTGGATAGTCACCGCCTCCTGGGTTCAAGTGATTCTCCCGTCTCAGCCACCCAAGTAGCTGGGATTACAGGCATGTACCACCATGCCCAGATAATTTTTGCGTTCTTAATAGAGACGGGGTTTCGCAACGTGGGCCAGACTGATCTCGAACTGCTGACCTCAAGTCACCCTTTTGTCTCAGCTTCCCAAAGTGCTGAGATTACAGGCATGCACCACTGCTCCTGGCCATTTTTATTTCTTTTTGGTAAATAGGTAAGAGTGGAATTGCTGAACCGTACAGTAAGTTGATCAGTTTTAAAGAAATTTCCAATTTGCTTTCCAAATTGGCTATACTATTTTACATTCCCACCAGCAATTATGATGGCTCTAATTTCTCCACATTTTCCCCAGAACTTGGTATTTTCACTCTGTTTTTATAACAGCCATTTTCGTGGCTGTGCGGTGGTATGCATTTCCTCATGTCTAATGACGTGCAGCAGCTTTCCATGCGCCTGTTTGCCATCTGTATGTCTTATTTGGTGGAGTCACTGTTCAAACCCCATTTTTAAATTGTGGTGTTGTCTTCCTAACACTGAGTTAAAGAAATTCTTTATGTATCATATTAGGTTGGTGCTAAAGTAATTGTGGTTTTGGACCATGAATTTTAAATCATTGTAACTAGGCTCAAACACGTCTTTATTAATCAAAATGGGAACCATTCTAATCAACACATTTTTGCCAATGAGAAATAAGTTTGTTCCTATAGTGTAAAAATTCCTGCTTCGATGAACTCTTGGAAAGCATTTTCTGCATCCTGCTGGTTGTGGAAAAGTTGTTGAGATGCTTGAAGAAGTGGTAGTCAGTTGGTGAGAAGTCAGGTGAATATGGCAGATGAGGCAAAACTTCGTAGCCCAATTCATTCAACTTTTGAAGCACTGGTGGTGTGACGTGTGGTCAGGGGTTGTTGTAGAGAAGAACTGGGCCCTTTCTGTTGACGAGCCCCTCTTACAACTATATGAGAAGTTGCTGAAGATCTCATTTTTGACCCTTCTACAGTCATTCGGCATTTGAAGCAAACTGAAAAGGTCAAAAAGCTTGATAAGTGGGTGCCTCACAAGCTAAGTGAAAATAAAAAAAATCTTTGTTTGGCAGTATCATCTTCTCTTATTCTATGCAACAACAACCAACCATTTCTTGATCAGATTGTGATGTGTGACAAAGAGTGGATTTTATATGACAACCGGTGATGACCAGCACAATGGCTGGACTGAGAACAAGCTCCAAAGCACTTCCCAAAGCCAAACTTGCACCAAAAAAGGTCATGGTCACTGTTGGATGATCTGCTGTCAGTCTGATCCACAACAGCTTTCTAAATCCCAACAAAACCATTACATCTAAGAAGTATGCTCAGCAAATCAATGAGATGCACTAAAACCTGCAACACTCATACGGCATTGGTCAACAGAAAGGGCCCCACTAATTTTGAGTTTGGTTTGCTCTTGCTTTTCTAGTTATTTAAGATATATTAGTAGATTATTTATTTGAATATTTTATTCTTTTGTTGATGTAGGAACTTATTGCTATAAACTTTCCTTTTAGTACTGCTTTTGCTATATGTCATGTTTTGATATGTCATGTTACCATTATCATTTGTTATTTTTAATTTCCTTCTAATTTTTTCATTGACCCACTGGTCATTTGAGCATATTGTTTAATTTCCACGTTTGTATATTTCCATAATTCCTCTTGCTATTGATTTCTGGTTTTATTCCATGTGGTCAGAGAAGATGTTTGATATTATTTAACGTTTTTTGAATGTTTTAAGACTTGTTTTGTGACCTTCCACATGATCTGCCCTTGAGAATGGTCCGTCTGCTGAGGAGAAGAACGTGTATTCTGCAGCCATTGGATGAAATGTTCTGTAAATATCTGCTATGTCCATTTGGTCTATATTACAGGTTAAGTCCAACGTTTGTTGATTCTCTGTCTGGAAGATCTGTTCAGTGCTGAAAGTGAGATGTTAAAGTCTCCAGCTATTATTGTATTGGAGTCTATCTCTTTTTAGTTCTAATAACATTTGCTTTATATATCTAGGTGCTTCAGGACTGAGTCCATATATATTTTAAATTGTTATATCCTTTTGCTGGATTAACTCTTTTATAAGTATGGAATAATCTTCTTTGTTTCTTTTTGTATTTGTCTGACATAAGTATAGGTACTTCAGCTGCTTTTTTTGTTTGCTTCTATTTGCATGAACTATCTTTCTCCATCCCTTTATTTTCAGTCTATGTGTGTCTTTGTAGGTGAAGTGTGTTTCTTGTAGGCAGGCAGGAGATCACTGGGCCTTCGTTTTTTTTGTTTGTTTGTTTGTTTTAATCCATTCAGCTACTCTGTCTTCTGATTGAAAAGTTTAGTCCATTTACCTCAATATTACTATTGGTAAATAAGGACTTACTCCTGACATTTTGTTACTTGTTTGCTGGCCTTCTCTTCCTTTTTTTTTTTTTTTCTTCCTGTCTTCCTTTAATTGAAGGTGATTTTCTCTGGTAGTATGATTTAATTTTTGCTTTTTATTTTTCGTGTATCTGTAATATGGTGTTTTTTGTTTTTGTTTTTGTTTTATTGAGATGAAGTCTTGCTCTGTCACCCAGGCTGGAGTGCAGTGGCACAATCTTGGTTCAACATACCCTTTGCCTCCCTGGTTCAAGCAATTCTCCTGCCTCAGCCTCCTGAGTAGCTGGGATTACAGACACCTGCCACATGCCCAGCTAATTTTTTGTATTTTTAGTAGAGATGAGGTTTCACCATGTTGGCCAGGCTGGTCTTGAACTGTTGACCACAGTGACCTGCCTGCCTTAGCCTCCCAAAGTGCTAGGATTACAGGCATAAGCTACCGCACCCCGACTGTCATGTGTGTGTGTGTGTGTGTGTGTGTGTGTGTGTGTGTATGTGTGTGTATTGATTTGAGGTTACTATGAGGCTTCCAAATATGACATAATCCGTTATTTTAAACTGATGACAACACAGCTTGCATAAACAAGCAAGCAAAAAGAAAACTCACAAAAACTCTAACTTCTTGCTTTTTAATTTTTTATGGTTTCTATTTATATTTTACTGTACTATGTCTTCAAAAGTTGTAGTTATTATTTTGACTTGAGTAGTTTAACACCAAAAGCATAGTGTTAAAATATTCCATGTTACCCGTGAGCTTTATACCCTCAGATGACTTCTTATTGCTCATTAACGTTTTTTTTCTTTCTGATGAAGAACTTCCTTTAGCATTTCTTGTAGGATAGGTCTGGTGTTGAGGAAATCCCTCAGCTTTTGTTTGTCTGGGAAAGTCGTTTTTTCTCCTTCATGTTTGAAGGATATTTTCACCTGATATTCTAGAATAAAAGTTATTTTTCTTCAACACTTTTTCATGTCACTATCTCCTGGCCTGTAAGACTTCTGTTGAAAATCTGCTGCCAGATGTATTGGAGTGCCATTGTATTGTTGTTTCTTTTTTCTTGTGGCTTTTAGGGTCTTTTCTTTATTCTTGACCTTTAATAACTTGATTATTTAATGCCTTGAAGTAGTTTTCCTTTGGTTAAATTTGCTTGGTGTTTTATAACCTTCTTTTACTTGAATTTGGTATCTTTCTCTTGGCTTGGGAAGTTCTCTATTGCTATCCATTTGAATAAACTTTTTACCCTTATCTGCTTCTCTGCCTCCTCTTTAAGGCCCATAAGTCTTAGATTTGCCCTTTTAAGGCTGTTTTCTAGAGCTTGAAAGCATGCTTCATTCTTTTTTTTTTAATTATTTTTTCTTTTGTCTGCTGTGACTATGTATTTTCAAATAGCTTGTTTGAAAGCTCACTAATTCTTTCTTCTGCTTGGTCAATTCTGCAATTAAGAGACTCTGATCATTATTCAGTATGCCAATTGCATTTTTCAACTTCAGAATTTCTGTTTGATTCTTTTTAATTATTTTAATCTGTTTGTTAAATCTATTTGATAAAATTCTGAATTACTCCTCTGCATTATCTTGAATTTCTCTAGGTTTTCTTACCTCTCCTCTCTCCTCAAGCAGAAGGAAGGAGTCACTTCTGTTGCTGTAAGCTGTGCTGCCTGTGGCTGGGGGAGGGGTGGCACAAGCACTTCCTTAGCTGCCCGGGCTGGTGTCTCACTAGGTCTTGTGCCCCCTAATCCACTGGGTTTAAGCCCAGTACAGCACTAGGAATTACCTAGAAATTGCAGTTTTTGTCGCCTAGACTGCCTTTCAAGTTTACTTAGGATCCAGAAGTTTATTCAAGTTGGTTTAGCCCATGGTGGTGAGGCTTGCCAAACTCTAGTTCTGACTGCTGGGTTGGGCTGTTCCCCTCTGGTTAGGGCTGTTCGAAATTCTCCCTCTGTGGGTGGGTGTCAGCTGTGTTAAACCCTGTTTTGCTTTTCACTCTGGCAGGGCAGCACTGTATTCAGTGCAGCGTCCCACAATCACTGTGCTCTCCCTTCCATGTCACGTGGCCACTGCCAGGGTGGGGCAGGCATGGCAATTAAAGACTTTTTTTGGGGGGGTTACAGAGTCTCACTCTTTTCCTCAGGCTGGAGTGCAGTGGCATGGTCTTGGCCAACTGCAAACTCCACCTCCTGGGTTCAAACAATTCTCCTGCCTCAGCCTCCCAAGTAGCTGGGATTACAGGCACCCACCAGCAAGCCCAGCTAATTTTTTTGTATTTTTTGTAGAGACAGGGTTTCACCATGTTGGCCAGGCTGGTTTCACACTCCCAACCTCAAGTGATCCACCCGCCTCTGCCTCCCAAAGTGCTAGGATTACAGGTGTGAGCCACCGTGCCCAGACAATATTGTCTTTCCCACTCTCTTCAGAGCTTTTTTCAGAGATATAAAGTTAAAGCCAGGTACTGTAATTGCTCACCTGATTTTTGGTCCCTATGAAGGTGTTTTTTTGTATGGACTGTTGTTAATTTGGTGTTCCTGTGTGGGGGATGATTGATAAAGGCTTTTATTCAGCCATCTTGCTCTAAGCCCCTCCTATTCATAATATGAGAAACCCACAGCCAACATGATACTCAATGATGAACACTGAAAGCTTTTCCTCTAAGATCAGGAACAAGATCATTGTTCTAATTTCATTCAATAACTTTTCCTTTGCATTCACAAGTTGGCTTTTTTGTGCAAGGGGCCTATCTTTTAGCCTATCTTGGCTTTTGGCATGCCTTCTCACTGAGTTTAATCATTTCTGGCTTTTGATATAAAATGAGAGACACATGGCTCTTTCACTTGAACACTTAGAGGCCATTGTAGGATTTTTAATTGGCCTAATTCCAATATCATAGTGCCCCAGAGAATAGAGAGGCCCAAAGAGAGACAGATAAATGAAGGAACAACTAACTGATCAGTGGAGCAGTCAGATATATACAACATTGATTGATTAAATTTATCATCTTGATCAAAATAAACGTGGGTATAGTTTGTGGCAGCTCGAAACAATTATAAGAGTAACATCAGAGATCACTGATCACAGATCTCCATAATTTATATAACAGTAATGAAACGTTTGATAGACTGTGATAATGACCAACACGTGACACAGAGGCCCAAAGGGAGCACACGTTATTGAAAAAATGGCAGCAATAGACTTCCTCAACATAGAATTGCCACAAATTTTTAAGCAAAGTGCAATATAATGAGGTATGCCCATATGTCTCTAGGAGTTTATTTCTTTTAGGTTATCCAATTTGTTGGTATATTAAATTTCCGTAATAGTCTCCCATAATTCTTTGTATTTCCTCGGTATCAGTTTTATGTCTCCTCTTGTTTGTAATTTTATTTACTTGATTTTTCCCCATTTTTTAGTGTAGTTTAAGGTTTGTCTATTTTATTTATTGTTCCTAAAAATGCTTAGCTTTATTGGTTTGTAAAATTGTATGTCTAGTCTGTTTCACCCACTTCACTTCTGACCTTTATTATTTCATTTCTTCTGCTAACTTTCGGCTTAGTTTGTTCTTCTTTTTCTATTTCCTTGAAGTATAATGTTAGGTTGTTGGAGTTTCTTCTTGTTTTACAGTACGGGTGTTTATTACTATAAACTTCCCTCTTAGAATTACTTTTGCTGCATTCCATACATGTTGGTATTTTAGGTTTCCATTTCCATTGGCCTCGAAATTATTTTTTATTTCCCTTTTGAGTTTTTGTTTTGCCTGTTGATTGTTAAGAAGTGCTTGTTTAATTTCCATGTATTTGTGAATTTTCTAGTTTTTCATCTCATATTTTCTTATTTCATACCATTGCTGTCAGCAGATACTTGATATGATTTCAGTCTTCTTAAACTTGATAAAACTTGTCTTATGGCCTAACATATGATATATCCTGGAGAATATTTGTGTGTTTGTTAGGAATGTGTATTCTGCTGCTGTTTGAGGGAATGTTTCATATTTCTTAGGCCCATTTGAAGTCCACTGTTTCCTTATCAATTTTCTATCTGCATGATCGATCCATTGTTGACAGTGGGATGTTGAAGTCCTCTGCTATTATTGTATTTCTGCCTGTTTTTCCCTTTGGTTCCACCATATCTGGGTAACTTTTAGAAACTTTGTGTAGAGGTGAGGGTCTCACTATGTTGTCCACACTGGCCTCAAACTCCTGGCCTCAAATGATCCTCCTCTCTTGGCCTCCCAAAGTGCTGCGATTGCAGGATGAACAACCACACCTGGCCCAGATTATATTTCTTATAAAAGTTCTGTGATGTGGGTTTGATTATCTTCTGGAAGATGAAGAAACTGAGGTTTACCAAGACCAATGTGTTGCCTAAGGTTTCAGAGCACACCAACAACTGGGTTTAGAATAGTTTAGAATATGGGTCTAAGTCTTCTGAATCTTGTCTTGTGTACGGTTTCCATGACACCAATTACCCTAATCTTTCTGGGGCACTAGGACCTCATTTTAATAGTTAAAATATGATGGCTGGGTGTGGTGGCTCAGGCCTGTAATCCCAGCACTTTGGGAGGCCAACGGGGGCAGATCACAAGGTCAGGAGACGCAGACCATCCTGGCCATCATGGTGAAACCCAGGCTCTACTAAAAATGCAAAAAATTAGCTGGCGTGGTGGCACATGCCTGTAGTCCCAGCTACTCAGGAGGCTGAGGCAGGAGAATTGCTTGAACCCAGGAGGTGGAGATTGCAGTGAGCTGAGATTGCACCATTGCACCCCAGCCTGGGCAACAGTGCAAGACTTTCTCTCTCTCTCTCTCTCTCTCTCTCTCTCTCTCTATATATATATATATATATATATATATATATATATGCTTATACTACCTCCTACCACCACTGTAGTTCCTAGTGAGCTAAAACATAAATCCATGAGTTTGCATTGTGTTGTTCACAATAGCTTCTACAAACACTTTCATATAGTGATACATATGTGTACAATAGGTATCAGGTATTTAGACTACAAATTAGGCTTGGATTTGAGTTCTCTTATAATAGTTCCAAATGCCCCAGAGGTCTGAAGCCTTGGGACACAGCCCTGCAATGTAGTGGCCATTGAGATGACTGTGGCTACAGTGCTTTAGGGTATTGTAGGCAATTATTTGGTCATCGCTAGAGGAATAGAACAAAAGGAGGAACTGCCATTTGTTAGTGTAATTTATTATCTGATATGAGAGCTATGATTTTATCAAATTCTAGGTTTTTTAGAAAAGAAGCTATTGCATCCAAAAGCAAAAAAAAAAAAAAAAAAAAAAAAAAAAAAAAAAAAAAAAGGGTCACCAGGATGAAAATAATTAAAAGGGTAAAAAGCCTATTTTAGCAGAAAGGCTCCACGTAAAATTAACTCTAAATAAATATCTCCCTGTAATCCCAGCACTTTGGGAGGCCAAGGTGGGTGGATCACCTGCGGTAAGGAATTTGAGACCAGCCTGGCCAACATGGTGAAACTCCGTCTCTACTAAAAATACAAAAATTAGCTGGGCATGGGGGTAAGTGCCTGTAATCCCAGCTACTCTCAGGAGGCTGAGGCAGGAGAATCACTTGAATCCGGGGGGCAGAGATTGCAGTGAGCTGAGATCACACCAGTATACTCCAGCCTGGGTAACAGAGCAAGACTGTGTCTCAAAATAAATAAATATCTGAAAAAAGACAAATAAATTTAATTTCAGGGCTGGAAAAGAGGCTGGAACACTCCTCGGTTTTGCATGTGCTCAAGTAGATGGAGGAATTCAAGTAGGGCACTCAGCAGTGCTCAATGTGCACCTGAGCTGCTGAGATAAGATGAAAAATATGGCTGCAATGGGGATTCTCTTGATCCATTTCGTCTTCCTGATTTCCCTAGGCCCATCTTCAGGCTGACAGTGATGACACTGACCTCCCCATTGAGAGTATACGTGGAAAGAAGAAGCAATTATGTTGATTAAAAGTAACTGGTTCAAGGAAACAAAGACGCCGGAACTCTGCCTGCTACTGGGAGAGAAATGCCAGGAAGCCTGGTGGGAGCAGGTTAGAAACACTTGCGGCCCCATCCCAGATGCCCACATTTAGGTGATAAGTGATATCTTTGTGTGTTTTGTCAGTCCTGAGAGATCCTTCTTTCCACAAATAATTATTCTATCTTTGCAGCAGGAAGAGCTTTTATCTTCTGTTTACATGCACAACTTTATCTGTGTTGTGGAAGCCCTGCCCTCACTAAGCCTTTGGCTTGGAGATGTTGGCTCTCCTCTCTGCCACAGTCAGATCTTCTTCCTCATCTTTTCAGAATATTTTAATCAGTAATGACTTTGGAAAGAGAAAGGAGGCCTGGGATCCCATGATGAAAAATACTGAACAGAAACAGAGAGAAAAATCTCCATGGTCACTAGTAGAAAGCAATATGTGAGTGAATGGACCAGTTTTTTAGAGAAATGGGCATTTCTCTGTTCACCTGCCTGGGCTCCAAAAGCAGAGCCTGGCACAAAGGATTACGTACCGATGGGTAACTTGGGATGTGGTCCCAGTGGGGCAGGGATGAGGGATGAAAGCCAATATAAGGATGTATTGTTGGGTTGGCCACAGTCATAGGCAACTAGAGCTCATCTCAGTGGAACTTCCTGAGGAGCCAGACGAAATGTGTTTCAGAATATCCATTGAGGGAATGGAAGAATAAAGCATTTATTTATCAGCTCTCATCTGCCACTGGTCAAGAGTGGCCCCAGGGGGTTAATGCCCTACATTTTGAGTTGTCCTGTAGAAATTTTGTGCCATGGTGTCACATGGTGTGACATCAGGGAAGTCACAGGGCAGGAAGTGAGAGGATGGGAGACACAGGATGAGGCAAGACATTGCCTGGTTAGTTGTGCATGAGGCAGATCGAAGCCTGCACAGAACGGGTTGTGTTTTCCATGGCTGGAAGAAGTAGGGCTGAAGGGATTCGGAGTGGTTCTCAAGATATGTCAGTAAACCAACCATTTGCAATGAAACATCATTAAGATTCTAGATGACTCCTGTGATCTCTTTGTTTCTCATTCATTGTAAGGGAGAAATAGGATGATTTTGGCCTTCGTCAGTCCTAGGTTTGAATCCTGGGTCTATCATTTATGAGTGTTGTTCTCTTAAGCAAGTGACTTAACTTCTTTGAGCCTTAGTTTACTTCGTAAAATTAAAACCGTATATCTATCTTATCCTGTTGTAGTGAGAATGACCTGAGATACTGTATGTTAAGTTCTCAGCACCCAGCCTGGTGTCCGGCAAGGGCTGAAATCATGTCAGCTTGTATTATTGTTGTGATTTGACATCACAACAGCAGTAGTCATGAGCCATAAAGGAGCATAGAAAGGGGGCTATTCAGGACTGAGACTGGAGGGGGGATGAACCAGGCAGGCTCCCAATAGGAATTTGGGGTGGGGATTGTGCCTCTGTTTAACAAGTGATACAGCTTTGGGGATGGAACTGGCCAAAGTCTGATGAGGTATCAAGACTTCCATTAAGTGTGCTGAGGTCTCAGAAGGAAAACTGGAATGCTATAGAGGAAATAGCAGCAGTTATGAGCAGTTAAAAATTCTGGAAATTTGGGACTGCAGAATGGTTCAAGGAAGTGCCCAGACAGCCTGATGGGTGCAGAGATGCTTCCAGGCTGTCCCTAAACACATTTCCAGGCTTACAACAGCCTGACTAATCTGATGCCAACCATTGAGTCCCTTTGAATTTATTGTTCCGTCCATATACATGGTATGATTTCCGGGCTCAGAATGTGGGAGGGCTAAGCCTACAAATTGAGGATATTGGTGCCATCAGTTAGGGCTGATGGTGACAAATGAGAGACTTGCCTGACTCAGCTTAGCTGCAGCTGAGCAGGAGACCTCTGCCATAGAGGGGCTGGCACATGACCCCCGACCCCAACCCCGGTCTGACATAGCCAGGCACCTGACCCTCAGATCATAGGTTAACCAGGCCTCCTTGTCTTGGCTGATGAGGTGATTGCCTTGTCATTAACATTTAATCCTTTGAGGCCCAGACCAAACTCTCAGGCAGAACAAGTAGATCATTGGGCCAAGACAACATAAAAAACCATGTGTCTCAAACCTTAACTCACAGTTTCTCTGTTCAAATCATTTGAGGGGAAAGAGCCATACTTTATTATGATAGACCAACCCTTTAATCTCACATATGTATGTTTTCACATGGTAGCAATGTAACCAAATTCATTCCTACAAACTCTAATATATTTAATATTAACACCTTTCTTTTATGTTGTTGAAAGAATTCACTCAGATTCTTTAGGTTTTCGTGAAGAAAAATATGATTAAAGTCAACACATTGAATTGATGTTTTTGACTGAAACAAATATGTCTGGAGCAAATTTAAATTGAACATGTGGTTTTACATGTAGTTGGTTATGTGTGCAATCAATAGGTTAGCATACCTTTATTTTCTTCAAAGAGAAAAAAATTCCAATTGAATGATGCTTTGAAAACAGCTAACTGGAAGCGTGAGGGACTTGTTTAGAAAGTTGAGGTGACAACTGAAAGTCAAGACTACACATGCTCATGTGTTTCCTTGGGAAAAAAAAAATCTCCAATTTAAAGAGATGTGGGCGCTGCTGTTATTTCTTCAGATGTAATACATAGGGATGGAAAAGATGGCTTTTCTTGAGGAAACATTAGTTGCAAATTGAAGAAAAATGAGTATAAAAAGTGAGATTGTTTTTTGTTCTGAAGATTTTCCTCTTATCTCTTCAGTTCTATTACGTAGAGGTTTGATATTTACATCTTTAACTGTGTGCTTAAACACACTCATCTTTCCAGCAGCACATGGGGGCCTGACGATGGTTTCTCTTTAGGAAACAGAAGTCTTGTCTCTGCCCGTGGGCTCCTCACCCTTGTTCTATTGCTATTTCCGGTGCACCCCCCCCCACCCCCGTCTCTGAGGTCCTGTCCTCAGCTTCCTGTGTTCCCTCCTCGGCTCTACCCTCATGCAATCCCGTTTGAACGCTTCTCTTCCCTGTTCATGGAGCTGCACTGTCCTGGTTTCCTTTCTCATTTCCCGGCTACCTAGTCACCATCTTTTGAAATGAATCACAGGGTACAGAGTTGATGAATAGTCTGAGTTCTCAAGTGGGTTACATTTGGATCAAGGTGGCAAATCACAGTAATTTGGTTGCTGCAATCAAAAGAATTTTGTGCCAACCCAATACAGAAACAGGCACTTATCCACCAGGCATCCTTCCAGCATTTTGAGCTCTTGAACACTGTGATAAAAATCAGCAGAAAGTCTTCTAAGTGACAATTCAAATAGCTGTCACAGAATCTACGTAACTTTATTCCTTTGATTACATTTAACAGTTATTGAGTATTCTCTCTCTGCCAGATGCTGTCCAGGTTGGTAGAAATACTGAGATGAATAATTTATTTCTCTCCCACCTTGTTTCAGAAAGGATGTGAGGCAGCTTGCAGCAGAAACATACAAAATAAAACATCCAAATGCAGGTTTTTAAAACTCAGGGCAAGGGAAATATAAATTAAAATAGGTCAAGTCCAGAGGGAAAACAGGACACAGATACGCAGCGCATGGAGGCCTTCCTAATTGTTATACCTGAGTTGGATATTTTACCCTAAGCACTTAGGCGGCCACAGGAAAAGGAAAACATGGTCAATACACATTCCCACTGTAGAAACAGAGAAGCTGTACAGTTACTTACAGGAAAAAGTATGAATAAGACCTGGTTCCTAACAACAAGGAATTCAGAACTCAACAGGAAAGAGATATGTAAAAAATGTATTATGAGAGTCTGCATAAAGTGCTAAGGACACAGGGGTAGAGGAACGACTTATTTGGCTTATGAAAGGAAAAGACGCTACATGAACAGTGCTTCAAAAGGAGGCGGCCAAGAAGGAGGAATGGCTCGGGAGACAGAGCGGGGAAGAACACCGTGGCTCTAGGTGAGTGATCCCAGCTGTAGTGTGCACAGAAATGGTTCCCTGCACTTGCTGAGAGATTCTGAGTCAGAAGGACTGGGGATTTTTACAAGCACTCAGGTGATGCTAATTCTGGTGCTCAAGGACCCACTTCGGGGAAAACTGTCACAGATTCCCGGGTGTGTAGAACAGGGAACAGTGAGGTTGGAAAAGCAGGCTGGGCCCCTGTGGGATGGACTTCAAGTGCCATGGTGAGAAACTTGCTCTTTATGTCAGGGGGAGCCACTGGGTGCTTTTAAGCCTGAGCGGGTGGATGACACTATCAGATTTCTGTGTGTGTTTTGCCGTTCTTTTTTCTGATTACAAGAACAGATCGAGGATGAAAAATGGAAGGCAAGGGATTGAGGATAGGGAACACCTAGAAGAGTGTTGCATGGTCCAAATCAAAGAGAATAAGGACATGATTAGGGCAGTGGCAGGGACGTGGAGCAAGGTGAACATGAGCATGTTGTGAGCATGAGCCTGTTGTTTGATTATCAGTCACAGATTTATTTTCCAATATTGTTGTTCATATCTCACCAGCTATAACGCTACTTCAGTTTCTGCTGTCTGGCATCTAGGCTACTCCCATAGGCAGGGGAGAGGGTCCGTGCCGAGGGGGCCTGCTCCCCGTGTAGGTGATGGAGCTGGGTGGAAGGGCTGGGAGTGGCGCTCACTATAGCGTAGGGGAAGCAACTTACAGCAAACTCACATTGGAGGGTGTATTAGTCAGGGTTCTCTTAGAGGGACAAAACTAATAGGAGATACACACACACATATTTATGGGAGTATGGGAGTTTCTTAAGTATTAACTTACATGATCACAAGGTCCACAATAGGCTGTTTGCAAATTGAGGCGCTGAGGAGCAAGGAGAGCCAGTCCAACTCCCAAAACTGAAGAACTTGGACGCCAATGTTTGAGGGCAGAAAGCATCCAGCATGGGAGAAGGATGTAGGTAGGGAGGCTTGGCCAGTGTCTCCTTTTCACGTTTTTCTGCCTGCTTTATATTGGAAGGTGATTAGATGGTGCCCACCAGATTAAGGGTGGATCTGCCTTCCCCAGCCCACTGACTCGATTGTCAGTCTCTTTTGGCAACACCCTCACAGACACACCCAGGATCAATACTTTGTATCCTTCAATCCAATCGAGTTGACACTCAGTATTAACCATCTCAGAGGGTAACACAGAATATGTGTTTTTATTTGTTGTACAAAAGTAGCTAACGATGTCCAGTTCAGTGTATTCTGCGAACACAATCTTTCCTCTCAAAAATAGCAGAAAATACCGACACCTTTCACAGTTGTTTATAAAAACCAGTGAGCCTGGAGCTGGACAGTGTCCCATGCAAAGACCAATTGTTTTGGGTCTCCTCTCATGCTGGTAGGGTGTTTGCAAGCAATAGTCCTATGATCTAGGACATTATTTTCTTCGCGGCAGAGAGGCTACCAACCACAGTCCCACAAGGTCAAGCGAAAGTCGTTTGGCCCGGATCTGCTGTCTAACCCTGCAGTGGGCAGAATAATGACCCTGTCCTCACAAAGATTCCTATGTCTAAATCCTCAGAATCTGTGAATATGTACCTTACATGACAAAAGAGATATATTATTTTGCTAGGGATACTGTAACAAACTACCGCAGACTAGGTGGCTTAAATGACAGAAATTCATTGTGGCACCATTCTAGAGGCTAGAAGTAAGAAATCAAGGCGTGGGCAGGACTGGTTCGTCCTGAGGGGTGTGAATAAGAGATCTGCTCCAGGCCTCTCTCCTCGCCTTGGAGATGGCCGTCTCCCACCTGTGTCTCTTCATGTCATCTTCCCTCTATGCATGGGTGCGGGTCCAAGTTTCTCATTTTTATAAGGATGCCTCGTTTTGGATTAGGGGCTACCGTAAGATCGCAACTAATTACAATGGCAGCAACCCTATCTCCAAATAAGATCCCATTCTGGGGGTTAGGACATCGATATATGAATTGTTGGGGGACATGATTCAACTCCTAACAAGGGACTTCGCAGAAGATTAAAGTTAAGAACTTTGAGATGGGAAGATTATTCTGAATTATCCTGGGGGGGGCCAGTTGAGCCCCTTGAGTCCTTAAAAGTGGAGAATCTTTCCCATCTGCAGTCAGGGAGAGAGTGGTGATGACGGAAGGGTCAGAGAAATGCAGTGTCGCCAACTTTGAAGACGGAAGAAGGTGGCATGAGCCAAGAAATGCTGGTGGCCTCAGAGGCTAGAAAAGGCAAGGAAGCAGCTTCTCTCCTGGAATCTCCAGAAAGGAACCAGATGCAGTGCTCCTAGTTCAGTGGCCTGTGTTGGATGTCTGAACTACAGAACTGTAAGATCATTTTGTGTTGTTTTAAGCCACTAAGTTGGTAGTAATTTGGTATAACAGTCATAGAAAACCACTAATACAACCTCCCCAAACCACAGCTCCTACGTTTGCCATGTGATCTCTCATTCCCCTATAAATAATGCTTCTATGCTGGGACTAAGTCACTACAGAAGTCCCACCCCTGCTGTTGCTGGCGGCGAATCAGTATGTGTGTGCAGCAACCTCAGTTCTTGCCTCCACAGAAGAAAGAATTCAAGGGGCATGAGGCAGAAGGAGAGACCAAGGCATGTATTAGAGGGGAAGTGAAAGTTCATTAAAAAGCTTTAGAGCAGGAAGGAGAAGAAGAGAAGCATACTTGAAAGAGGGCCAACTGGGCAACTGGAAAGACAAGTGCACGATATGACCTTTTGATTCGGGGTTTTATAAGCTGGCACGCTTCTGATGCATCTGGATGCTTCTGGGGTCTTGCCTTCCTTCTGCCCTGACTCTTCCTTTGGGTGGGCCGTCCGCATACGCAGTGGCCTGCCAGTGCCTGAGAGGGGAGCGTGCGCAGTGTGTTTACTGGCGTGTGCCCATGCTCAGCCTGGTCCCTGAGGTCACATACCAGTTAAATTCCACCATTTTGCCTCTTTTTCTTTCTTTTTGAGATGGAATTTCACTCTTGTTGCCCAGGCTGGAGTATTTTTTTGGTTTGTTTTTGTTCTTTGAGACAGAGTCTTGCTCTGTCGCCCAGGCTGTAGTGCAGTGGCCCGATCTCGTCTCACCGCAACCTCCGCCTCCCGGGTTCAAGTGATTCTCCTGCCTCAGCCTCCTGCCTAGCTGGGATTACACACATGCGCCACCACGTTCGGTTAATTTTGTATTTTTAGTAGAGACGGGGTTTCTCCATGTTGTTCACGCTGGTCTCAAACTCCGGACCTCAGGAAATCTGTCTGCCTTGGCCTCCCAAAGTGCTGGGATTACAGACGTGAGCCACCACGCCCAGTCCATTTTACTTCTTAATAAGCACACTTGAGTTCACTCATTCAACTCCCGAGATCTTATCAGAAAGCTGCTGATCATGGGTTTCAGGTTTTTTTTCCTCTCTATAGGGAGACTACCTTGCCTTGTCCCCGGCTGCCACCAACTGTTACTTTAGAGAGACAGTGTAGCCTGATGGTCACCTGGTATTCCTGGTAGAGTAGGGGGCCATTTCTTGCCCTGTTCATGTCTGATTCACTACCTACTGTAACACTGCCACAGCAATTAATCAAAACCCAGTCGTATGAAGTGGCAGATTCCTCCTAGGGTGTCTGGCCAGCCATGACCTGCCCCTTTGCTCACCTCCCCAACTCCAGGATGAGTTTCAAGAGCCCCATGTCCATTAGACTCTCCTACCTGGACTTAGCTGACTGCAGCAGGAGGAACAGGCGATCCCAGCTGGAGCACACAGAGTCTCTCTCCCGGGATGTGGAGCTGAGAGACACTGAGATCGGGAGCTGATTCCTATCAATGACAGGCCTGGAGCGAAGGTCCAGACTGTGCATCAGTCCTGCTAAGTTTCTGAGGACTTTGCTGTTTTGTTTAAGCCAGTTTGTAGTGGGTTTGTGTGACTTGCTAAAGAGCCTCAGCACTTAGATTTGTTAAGCCAAGGAGTGACCCCAGGACCACGTAGTGGACTGAAGGAGACGGGAAGGGAAGGAATAGCCCAGGGCAGGTGCTGCTACCTAAGGAGCCAGCTTGGGAGAAGGCTGCTGCTCCTGGTGAAAACAAGTCTCAGAGGAGTTTCTGGGTTCATTGCCACAACGAAATGCTGTCAAAGGACCCTCTGCTTTTCCTAGGAAACTAATATTCAATTTCTGGAGGCCTTGTTTTCTTCCAGAAGAGGCAAACCACTCATCTCATTTTAGGCGGTGGCTGGTTCTTGTATCATGGGCATGTTACAGCGCCTTACACAAAAGATTGCAATATGTGCAACTGCCTCTCTGTGCTTTTGTTTTCTATTGTTTTGTTTTGTTTTAACATGTTTGATTTTTTTTAAAGCTGTTAAGCCCTAGATTGGAAACTCTCAGATGATCAGATCTTCTCTGGTGTCAGGATGCAAACACGCTAGTCCCTGCTTAAACAAGGCTCTAGTCTTTTCTTTATATCTATTCCATCATGAACTGCTGGAGATAAAAGCAAACGTCTTAGAAGAGCAAGTGTGACATGTGGTTCGCTATCAGGAATAAATCTCTACCTGCCAAGCAAGACTGTAAGGCAATCTGGAACCAGTTACTAAACAAACTTGTTTTATTTCAAAACAGAATCACCTGACTTACTTTTCTATTTATTTCTTGTCTTGAAATCTTTTTTGATATCAAGATGTTATTAATGAAACAGAGCGGATCTGAATTTTTAGGTGAATTGGAAGGAAGGGGTTTATAAAAAGGACTTAAAGGGAAAGAGCCCTCATTTGCTTTAGATTTGGAAAGGATGGTGTTAACAGCAGAGGCTGACAAGGTACCACGGAAACGAAGCCTGGGAAGGGAACAGAAGGGCAGGGAGAGCGAGAGAAGGAGGTAGGGGAGGGAACTGGTGGTGTTCTGATAGCAAAAGCTCACTCCTAGGAGTTGGCTTAAGGTGTGGCAAATAGGCAGTGCATTATGCACTGATGTGTGCCGTGGAGTCCAATGCCTGTGGGGCTGCTGTGCAGTGTGTGGAGGGCCCTCCGATGAAAGGGCACTGGAGAGCAGGCCTGTGCCCAAGGAACTAGCTCTCAACTGTGCCACACCCAGGCAGGGACTGTGTGAAAGCCCTGAGGTGACTGACAGGTGCTGCAGGTACCTGGTGGCTGCCTGTGCTGACCAGATGGTGCCCCAGCACCCTGGCTTTTCCAGGTGCTAGTGTCTTCCCAGGGGAGGATGCAAGGTAAAATATCTGGAGATTCCAACTGTCAGGAGAATCCAACATCTCAGCGCAGGCACAAAGACTGCAGGTAGCAGGCCTGTGGTGAGGGGCCAGTGTTTGTATCATGGTCCTGACATTTTCTCACACACTTGGTGGTGGTTTTTTTCTTTTTTTGAGACAGGGTCTCACTGTGTCGTCCAGTCTGAAGTACTGTGGTGCGATCACGGCTCACTGCAGCCTCCACCTCCCAGGCTCAAACGATCGTCCTGCCTCAGCCTCCCAAGGAGTTGGGACAACAGGCTCATGTCATCACACCCAGCGTTTTTGTTGTTGTTGTAGTTTTTTAATTTCCTCTCTCTGTTGCACAGGCTGGTCTCAAACTCCTGGGCTCAAGTGATCCTCTTTTCTCAACCTCCCAAAGTGCTGAGATTACAGGCACGAGCCACGACACCCAGCCTCTCACATACTTCAGCATACATAATCTCATAACATTCTCCGCAGAAACCCGGAAGGAAGCTGCCATTTTCTGCATTCTACAGATGAGGATGTGGAGGCTTAGAGGCTGGCTGACCTCCTTAAGTGCTCTCAGCTGTTCAGCTAAGGAAGTAAGTCCCAAGTCCTGTTCATTTGACTCTACAGCAGGTGTCTGAAACTCAAGTGCTCAGGGGAGCAAGGGAGTCATTTCAGTGAGAGCAGCGGCCTGGAGACCATTCACTCTATCCAAAGGGGCAGCCTGCATGCGGTGCTAGCAGAGGGCTGCCGTCCAAACATGCAGGCCCAAGCTGCCAGAGCCTTCTGTCTTTCAAGAGAAGCTACAATATAGATTTTTATGTGAGAGTTCAACTTATTCAAAACATTTTAACATTAAAAAAGAAAATCTTTGTGTGGCCCCAAACAACGTGCCTCATGGCCCCTTCCTGCTTTCCTGCCAGCGTGCAACTTCTGCTTGTGGCACATTTCACGGTTATTGAGCACGTGCTATGTCCAAGAACTGTGCCACGTGTTAGGGGGACGGGGTGGTCCGTTTTGAATGAAGCCTGCCTCCTGTGCGGGGTTTCTCTATCTGTGTCCACTCAGTCGTTAAGAGATTCAGCTTCTATGCCTGGTCCTGAGCTGGCTGCTGTGGATGTTTTTAAAAATGGCACATGGGCCAGGCGCGATGGCTCAGGCCTATAATCCCAGCACTTTAGGAGGCCGAGGTGGGCAGGTCACAAGGTCAAGAGATTGAGACCATCCTGGCCAACGTGGTGAAACCCCATTTCTACTAAAAAAAAAAAAAAAAAAAAAAAAATACGAAAAAATTAGCCAGGCATGTTAGTGCATTCCTGTAGTCCCAGCTACTCGGGAGGCCGAGGCAGGAGACTTGCAGTGAGCCGGGATGATGCTGCTACACTCCAGCCTGGCAAAAGAGCAAGACTGTGTCTCAAAAAAAAAAAAAAAAAAAAGCCACGTGGTTGCACAACAATATGCATGGACTCAATGTCACTGAACTGTGCAGTTAAAAACTGTGACCATGGTTAACTTTTATGTTAGGTATATCTTATTAAAATTAAAAAGTCAATCTACAAAAGATATGTGTAATTTTTATCCTCAAGAAAGATAAAATGTAAATGAGAAGAGAGAACACAGTGCTATCAGATATTTCAACTCACAGACATTTGAGTCCCCACTGTGTATCAAGCACCATCCTAGGTGGGCACATAAAGTTGAGGAAGTTAGTTCCTGTCTTCAAAGGCAGCTCCTACCCAAGTGAGGGCAATGTTGGAGCGGCCTTGGTTTTTGCGATGGTAAGAGCTGCCCTTTATGGAATTCGAACTCTCTGCCAGGCCTTTAGTGTTTTACATGCACTGTCAATCTCACTGGAGCTTCACAGCAAACCTATGGGGCAGATGCTATTATCAACCCCATTTTACAAAGAGAGGGCAGAAGCTCAGAGAGGTTTAGTAACTTGCCCAAAATCACACAGAGTTAATAGGTAGAGAAGGCAGGTTTTGAGCCCAGGTACAGTTTCCTTTAAACCCCATGAGCAGAGGGATTCAAAGAGCCCTGCTATAGCCAGCTCAGACGGGATCGGTGTGGGCTTGAGGAGGCTGGGCTGTTGGTGCTGCAGGACCCAGGTGAAGGCTCCACACCTTCAATCCAGGTGAGTCTCCCGTTCCAAATGCAGGAGCAGGTTCCCAGAGAAGGCCATCAGTGCCGATTCCTAAAGCATGCCTGAGGGACAAAACGGGCAACGACATTCTGGCCACACGGAACAGGGAAGAGGAGCCCTCCCATGCAATCGAGCCGTCGGTGCCCAGAGCTGTGGCTCACTGAAGGTGACGTCGTACAACACCGGTGGACTCTGAGGGAGATGGCAGCTGTGGCCGGGCTTGGGTATGTCCACGGCCTTGGCGCACCTCAGAAACCTGGGCAGCAGACACTCCACTGGGAACTGGACTGGAGGAAACTGCCAGGGACCACATGGCAGCTGAATGGGCTAAAAAAAGAAGAATACTGAAGTAGTGACAGGAGACTGGAGGTTCTCCCGGCATGCATTGTGGAGACGGAGGCTGAGACGCGCAGATATGACGTCAGAAGAGCGCCGCATCACACGGGGCCATGTCCGCTTCAGGCCCCGGCATGCATTGTGCAGACGAAGGCTGAGACGCGCAGAGGAGATGACGTCAGAAGAGCGCCGCATCACACGGGGCCGTGTCCGCTCCAGGCCCCGGCATGCATTGTGGAGACGAAGGCTGAGACGCGCAGGTGAGATGACGTCAGAAGAGCGCCACATCACACGGGGCCATGTCCGCTTCAGGCCCCGGCATGCATTGTGCAGACGAAGGCTGAGACGGCAGAGGAGATGACGTCAGAAGAGCGCCCCATCACACGGGGCCGTGTCCGCTCCGCGCCACACATGCGCACGTGCTGGGGGTGTGGGGAGCAGCCTCGCCGCTGCCTCTCAGGTAAGAGGCTCCTGGCCGAGGTAGAAAGGGGCCAGGGAAAGCCGGGCTGGCTACAGTGTGCACTCCGTGAGGTGGGCTGCCAGTCCACAATGCTGGGTCTAGAAAGACCTGGAAAACTCAAGCCTGGTTCAAGAGAGCACGGTCGCGCAGAGCGGAACGTGGCTGTGGACATCCCAGAGGGAAGTGGGCAGCCAGGTCAGCCCCAGTGGGGGGTTGGAGTTGGGGTTGTGTTGGGGCAACACAGGGAAAGATCCCTGGAGGAGGGGGCCCACTGGAGCTGGGCGGGTATCAGACCTGATAATGTCAGGGCCAGGAACATAAGCCAAAGTCCAGGAAACATCGAAGTCACACGTTAGCAGGCTGAAGGGAGGCCGTAATGGAGGGAGGTTTTGTGCGGAGAGGTGATGGTGAGCGCTGGCACGAAGCCCGGTCCCGGATGGAGCCATGGCGATCAGGCTTGTTTGGGCGCCACCTGCTGGTAGGTCGAGGCTACTGCTAGTCTGGTCCTGGGCAGGTCCACCCCAAATGGGGGCCAGGAGGGAATTTGTAACAGCATTCATGTTGGGATTTTTACTATTACAGTTTTGGTTGAGGCATGAATACAATAGATGCTAAATTCCAAAGGGGCTACTGTGCAGAAATTTCAAAGTAGTATGAAGACCTGAAACATTAGGAAAAGGCAAAGAGGAATTGCAAAGAGAATTTTTAAAGTGAGAAGCTGTTAAATCCCGTCTCCCCCAGGGTTGGTGGGAGGGGATCTGTGGCTGCGCCTTGCATGAAGTCTGGAGGGAGACTTTAAGGAGATACTTGGAGAGCTTGATAAGTTTTTCCTGAATAAAAAGCACTGGACTAAGATCAGACTTCTGCCTAGAAAATCTGACAGGTAAGAAATGGGCTGGCTGGCTGCCCCAGAAACGGAAGTAAAGGGTAGGTGGCTGCTGCATCAGGCAGAGTTAGCAGAGACAAAGCTCGTGCATGCGTGTTTCCAGATATGCTTGTGCAGAGAGAGAGAGAAACAGAGAGAGAGGGGGGATGCTTTTTTGGTGGTTCTCATTGTTACTGCTTTTCAAGGAAATGTCAGGTATTGAATATAACCAAGTGTAATAAATAAATGCCACAAGATATGAAATATTATATTTCTGAAAGTGACTATCGCTATTTTATTATTTTTTAAAAATAAAACTACCAGTCAAACTTCAAACGGCTCAACAATATACATTAGCAGAAAATGATTTTCCCCTTAATTGTATTTCCCACGCTGACCTTGAAGGCCTTTTCCAGCGTTAATGCTCTCCATCTACTTTCTAGGACACATTCTGCTTTGCAGCCAGCAGGTGGCAGCGCACCACTGCTTTAGGAGGAACCCAGAAAAGTGGACTTGGGAGGCAAGTCCCGCAGAGCAGAGAGCATTGAAAAATGGTTTTCAATTAAAACAATTTTTAAGTTTTCTAAAACAATGTCAGGAAAACCTTGGGTTTTTTTTTTTTTTTCACCTGTTTAGAGCTGGTCCTTTCCAACCACTGTGCTCTAGACGAGTCCTTAGTGCCCCTGAGCTCTGAGCTTTTGCAAGCAAGAAAGAAAGGTTTGGAAAACAAAAGGGATGTATTGGTTCCTGTGACTGAAAAGTTCAGAGGTTTGTTCTGTGGGGAGGGAGATTCCATTTTGATTCAGTTTCACTCCATCATTAGGGCCTCTGCTTTTTTTTTTTTTTTTTTTTTTTTTTTTCTGAGGTTTTCTGCTTTCCATGGACCAACTTTGTCCTAGACCTGTCTTCTCTCATGATGGCGAATAGCTGCCGCAGTTCCCGGCCTCACATCTGCACATTTCACCTTCCAGAGCCCTCAGGAAAATGTTGCCCTGAGTCTCAGTGGCCTGAATGGAACCACTTGACCATTCTTTTTTTTTTTTTTTTTTTTTTTTTTTTCTGACATGGAGTTTTGTTCTTGTCACCCAGGCTGGAGTGCAATGGCACAATCTCGGCTCATTGCAACCTCTGCCTCCCGGGTTCAAGAGATTCTCCTGCCTCAGCCTCCTGAGTAGCTGGGACTACAGGCACACACTACTATGCCCAGCTAATTTTTGTATTTTTAGTAGAGATGGGGTTTTGCCATGTTGGCCAGGCTGGTCTTGAACTCCTGACCTCAGGTGCTCCACCAACCTTGGCCTCCCAAAGTGCTGGGATTACAGGTGAGAGCCACCACGCCTGGCCACTTGACCATTCTTACAGCAAATACTATGACCAGAGGGGTAGAGTTGTGCTCATTACTTGAGCCTAAGCCTCATGCCCCATGGGTGCAGTAAAGCGTCCCCCGTGAGTACACGAGCTGTGTTGGGGTGAGGGAATACTGGATGATTAAGGATAGTTACCACAGGGTGGTGGATAGATAACCTGGTGGCACATGTGGAATGTCATTGTGAGTCTGTTGCCCTCGGTCTCTAGGAAGCCCTGTTGTTCACTAAGGAAGTGGTGAAGCCAAGCCTCACTCAGGGAAGCCGGCTGAACGTCTTCCAGGTCTGCCCACCCCAATCCATCCTCTAGCAGCCAGCCCCGAGGTGACTGCACATTTGCACAGTTCCTCTGCTAAAAACCCTACTGGTGGCTCCCATGATCAAGCTCAAGTCCTGTTTGATTCAGGAACACGAGCCCTGCATGCTGGCTTCTGGTCTCTCGGGGCTTGTCAGCCTCCCCAATCTCTGGCACCTTAGCCTCCAGCCACACTGATCCTCTCGTTCATTCTCTCCACTCTTAACTGGAGGGTCTTTACATTTTTCTCTCCTAGAGTTACTTCTCTTCCTCCTTTCAAACTTAGCTCAAGTGTCACCAACTCCTGGAGTGCACCTTCCACACATTCCCCGGGGCTGGCTTGGTGCCCCTGCCCTCGGCTTCCCGAGAACCCCGTGAATACTGAAAGCGTGCCGCTAACCACAATGTGTTGAGATGACGTTCGCCGTGCACCTCCCTCTACTAAACGCTGAGGTTCTTCTTAGTGGCACAGGACTGTGATAGGTTGGTAGGTGCTCAGGGAGTGTCATGGCACTGTGGACCACGTCCTCAGTCCTCCCTCCACAGCACAGGGCTCCATTGTCTGAATTTGGCTGTGGGAAGCAGGTAGTGGATTTTGCCCTTCAAGAACAGAACTCCCTCAGTCAACTGTCTTTGCCCCCAGACCTCACAATCCATTGGCCTGAGGGATGTTGTAAGGTCCTTCCCAGTCTTAAAGTGTATGATTCTTCACTGGCAGTAGCATTGGAGAAGCTGAAGAAGAGAGCAGGTCCCGCTGATCTCAGGCAGTGCCTCCCTAACAGCCTTCCTCTATAGGAAGTCAATTCGGACCGCCAGGGAACAGCCCCAATTTTTGGATCTACTGGGTTCCTAGTGAATCATATAAATACCCCTGGTGTGTAACCACTCCCTTCAAAAGACAACATTTTCATTCTTCAGAGATTTCTAATTTTGTGTTCTTCAGGCCTCCTGGTTGACCTGCTGGAGTGGAAAGGACCCAGTGTTCCGTGTGTGTGCGCGCGCGCGCGTGTGTGTGTGTGTGTGTATGTGTATATACACACACATATGTAGCATGTGTGTGTTGTATATATTTTTTTAAGAGACAGGATTTCACTCTGTTGCCCAGGCTGGTCACAAACTTCTGGCCTCAAGTGATCCTCCCGCGTCAGCCTTGTGAGCAGCTGACAGGGATTGCAGGCACGCACCACCAAACCCAGCAGACCCAGTATTCTTTGAGTGAGCAGAGAGGTCAATGGACTTGGGCCATTTGGAATGGCATTACCATGATTGGTAAAGACAGCTCACAGTTTCTGAGTGCTCACTTTGTTAGCTCTCATTTTTAACAATAACACATGCACTAGATCATTCAGTGTTTACAACATCCTACAAGGCAGGCACCAATATCATCCCCATTTTACGAACAAGGAAATTGAGATAACAGAAAATTTAAGTCTCTTACCTGAGGCCATGAAGCTAGTCAGGGACAGAGACACGATTCAAATGCAGGCCTTCTGGTTTCCATACCCTGAGCCACTGTCCTTTACTGCCAGTTTTATCCAGGCTGTGGAGGAAGAATGAGGGAGAGAGGCTGGTTTGGAAAGGGGCATCCAACCTCAGGGGAGTCATTCTCCATCGCCACTGCAACTGTTAGCCTCTGAGACCAAACCTGGTTCAGTTCTATCCTGGTTCAGTCTTTAAATCCTAAGTACAATCATTATATGTAAAATGCTTGCTATTAATTTCTCACATTATAGATCTCAGAACACATCCCAAGCCTGACTTCATTAGACACTGACAGTGGCTCTATGACATAGTTGTATTAGCCTCATTTTACAGGAGAAGAGGCCAAGGCAAGGCTAAGTGACCACCCAAGGCCCCGAACAGATAGACAGAGAGCTAGAACTTGCTCCTATGTCACCTGTCTATGGACCCAGGGCCAACATCATACAGTCTCCTTTTTCGTGGGTAAGGGCCTCTGGATTTCGGGAGTCTCCAGGGAAATGGCTCTAGGGTGCCTCATTCTTACTCTTCCATTTCCCCCCACCCCAGAAAACACTCAGATAGCTGCTTCCCCAGTTTTCAGCCCCCTGCTCCAAGGGCAAGGTAGGTCTGAGGATGGAGACACCTGCCCCCAGGACTGGGGAAGCTTTGTACAGCTATCCAACCCCAACCCATGCCCACTCCCATTCTCTGAAACAGACCCTTACCTTTTTGCCTAGAAATGTTTAAAGCTTGATAGTTTATGCCCCTGAAGTCAGTAGCTGGCCTTGGCTAGTGGCCAAGACTTCTCCCCATCATCTGCACAGGGCAGGGCATGCTGCTTTCAAGGATGGCTCCCTGTGCCCTTCAGAGTCCTTCTTGGGTCTGTGGACTCTCAGTGACATTAAAGCCTGAAGCACTGTCCAAAGTCAGATCCAGACATCACCACCTTTTCCGGGGTCCATCAAGGACTCCTTAGAGATGGCATTGGGGTAAAAAGAAGCATGAAGGTCCTGCTTCCAGTCTTTCTTTTAAGGATCAGACATTGATATTCAGTCATTCAAAGTGCTAAGGGAAACCCACTCTCAGAAAAAAAGAAAAAAAATCCCTATTTACTTTACCAGAATCCCTGAGGCCCCAGCAAATATTTCCTCTAAGTAAACCCAGTAACTATCACTTTTACACAGAGACTTGGCTGTAGAAGGAAGTTCAGTGGAGTGGGGCCATTTAGAAAGGCATTATTATGTCTAGGAAGGCCAGCTCACAATTTTTGAGAACCAACTTTGTTAGCTAAGATGTATTGAGCTCTTACTAGTGCAAGCTATCATTTTAGCTTTTAGTTTATGTAATAGATATATAAACCATTCACTATAACATCCTGTGAGTTAGGCAGCACTATCATTCCCATTTTATAGACATAAAAAAAATAAAGAAAGGGTAAATATCTTGCCTAAGGTTTTGAAGGTAGAGGTAGTGTGAATAAGAGAAGCCCGTAGCTAACATCAATCCCTGCTCCATCCCCAAGCTTCCCAAGCAGGCAGGCACATTCACCCACCTCAAGTGCCTGCTGTATGCCTGGTAAGTGCCGAATTCAGGTCATACAAAGACAGTAAGGCCTAGGCTGGACATCACCACCACTTCCGGGGTCCATCGAGGACTCCTTGGAGATGGCAGTGGGGAGGAAGGAAGCATGATGATCCTGCTTCCAGGCTTTCTTTTAAGGAGCAGACATTGATATTTAGTCATTCAAAGGGCTAAAGGAAGCACCCTCTGTAAGTTCAATGCCCAGTAGTGAAGACAGATATGTAAGTTATAGTGCAGTGAAACAAGTGCTATGATAGAGGTAGGAGGGAAGTGTGTGGGAACAGAAGGGGGAGTTCACAGATCGAGAAGGGTATTTCAGATGTGAGGAGTTGCTTGTACCGAAGTTCAGTGGCCCATCAGAAAAAAGATGTCCTTCCTGGGGAACTGCTCAGTGATGCATAGATTACTGGACCGCCTTAGGTGGGGAGGGTGGCACATTTGCCAGATAGCTGGATCACCCCCAGACTCCCAGTCACTGGCCAAATATCCAATGGACCCTTTCTGTGGAGACTCAAGGTAGAGTGATGGGAATAATGGGGAAATTGCCAGGGATCTTTTTGACAGCGTAAGCCCAGCTTTCTGGGATCTCTTAAAATGCATGCCTTGGCTTTCTGATATTTTCCATATGTCACTGAATTTACGAGTCTGATCTCACAGGGCAGCCAGAAAGCTCAGAGGCAGTTGACGATGTATGTGGACCGTCTGGCTCCTCTGAGAAAGGATTCAATTCTGTCTCTTAAAGTGATTTAATCCTAAATCTTAAGCTGGAACAAACAGGAAATGCAAATCTGTCTTCCTTGTTTAAAGATTTTGTGTTCTTTGATAGTTTCAAAACAATCATGCAGAGAAAAAAAACATACCTTAACAAATATATCATGTTGGAAAGTATAGATGCTTTGACAAATTAGAAAGCCAACCAAATCAGATACTTCCTTATCAACTTTTGCTTCCAGCTGGCAAGCATTTAAAATAATATTCCAAGGAGGTTTAACATTCATGATTACATTGTTTGATTATTGCACTTTCTAGATAATGGTTTTTCAAAATTGTATCTTGCAGCTAAAAATTAAATAGCGACTTCTGGGTAGGCATGACATTCTTTAATAAAATGAGACCCAATATAATATTCTCAGAGGCTGAGCAGTAATATAGAAGAGATTTACTGTAGTCCAAATGAGTGAGATCACTGATCCTATAGGATTCATATTATTTTCTCAAGCTAAACTCCAGAGAATGCTGGGAATGGAGCCACAGACTCTGTTCACGTCTAGCAGGATCCTAGATGGGCTTTCCTTTCCTGCATGGATATCTAAAGAATTCTTGGGGTCTTTTCGCTGTGTACTAGAAAAATGCCTTTTAGGAGAAAGCTATGGACAAAGTTGTTTATTTGTGTCCACTGTTTAAATCTGTCTCTTACACTTAAGGAAGTGAAACTATTCTGCATGATACTATAGTGGGGAATATATGTCATTATACATTTGTCCAAGCCGGGACAGTATCAAAAGTGAGCCTAATGTAAAGTATGGACTTTGAGAGATTGTGATGTGTCAGTGTTGGTTCATCAATTGTAACAAATGAACCATTCTGGTGAGGGATGTTGATAATGGGAGTGGGGCTTACTATGCATTGAGTTGGGGCAAGGGGTGTATGGGAACTCTCTTGTACTTTCTGCTCAATTTTGCTGTGAACCTAAAACTGCTCTTAAAATATATAAACTCCATGCAAGCCTTCCCTGCCAATGCAGGCAGCCGTGGCCCCGCCGGCACCACGTTCTCAGATCAATCGCTCCTTCCTGCTCTACCGCAGTTTCTGCAGGCTCCTACCCCTTGATGTTGCTTCCTGCTTATCTCTTTGGATCAGGATGAAGGATGTTGTCCTTCCTTCCTAAAACTCATGTTTGTGGAGATTCCGATACACAGCAGCACCGGCTTACATTTGGATTCAAGCTTCGATCTGGCTGCTTTTCAAGGATCTTGGCTTAGACCCAGCCTTAGAACAGTTCACTTCGAGTAGGTCCTAGGTGAGTTTGGGCACAGTAGTAGGTCTGATGGGCTTTTCCATCTGGAATACTTATTCAATAAGAAAATCGTTTACAAATATGCTAGAAAGTGTGGGGCTGGCTGGATTCCCAGGGTGAAAACGTCCTGGGTGGTGCGTTCATCCTGTGTTCGGGTATCAGAACACAGAGGACAGAGGCACCTGGGGATGGACTTCATGGAGTGTTGGCAGCTGCTGACTCACTGGGCTCGGCTACCTCCCCTAGTCAGGCGAGGCTGGGCTAAGTGTGGCAAGAAACAACTGCACAATCTTAGTGGCTTAACACAGTGAAAGCTATTTTTCATTCACACGAGGTCCAATGTGAATGTCTCAGGCCGGGCAACTTTAAGTCATGAGTTTGGGGATCCAACTCCTGACATGGTATGTGGCTCTGACTTCTCAGAGTCCTTGGCTCCAGAAACACAGCTGGCAAAGAGAGGGACCACAAATGAACTCACAGGGCATTTTAGGGGCCCAGCCTTGAAGCGGCATACACTCTCTGCCCATATTGAATAGAACCCAGTCATATCACCCCTCCTAACTGCAAGGAGGCTGAGAACAGAGGACCCTGTGGTCTCAGTGAACACCAGCAGTCTCTGCTACACATAGTAGGGAGCCACTTTTGCTGGGGATGATTGTAAAGCTCAAAGATCAATTCTCATACTTTCAGGAGATTTTATCTTCCGTTGACCAGATGTTTTGTTTTCTATGTCCATCATCATGAAATCAGAGCCTCTTTAGCACAGGTGTTCTGAATGCTCCACCTCCTGCCCAGAGCCACAGGACAGCCCTGTACAGTAGGATAGGAGCACGCTGGGACAGCCTCTTCATTTCTCAAGAAATGGATACTATTAATGCAAGAAATGCAACAACATATGCTGCAAGAATTCTGTAAAGGGAACTAACCTGTAAGGAAGTCAAAACCACCCTATTATTCTGGAGACCCACACACAAACCCAGAGAATATGGTATAACCTGAGTTGTGGGTTAATATTAAGTTTTCTGATCATTGTTTACAGTCTTTGTCACTAAAGATCTGTTTTACTAAGTCATTTTAGAAAAAGTTATAATAGCTGGGTGCGGTGGCTCACGCCTGTAATCCCAACACTTTGGGAGCCCGAGACCGGATGATCTCTTGAGCCCAGGAGTTCAAGACCAGCCTGGGCAACATGATAAAAACTCTATTTCCACAAAAACTACCAAAATTAGCAGGGCATGGTGGCACACACCTGTAGTCCCGGCTACTCGGGAGGCTTAAAGTGGGAAGATTGCCTGAGCCGGGGAAGGTCGAAGCTGCAGTGAACTGTGTTCATGGCACGTCCCCCAGTCTTAGCGGCAGAGTGAGACTCTGTCTCAAAAAAAAAGAAAGAGAGAGAGAAAGTTATAATAACGAACTCTGTTAAGCTTAAGGGAAAATACAGATATTCCCCTTTGTTACTTTGGGTCATTACATTTTCATTCAAAAGAATTTTCTCAGTATGAATCTCAAAGCAGAGATTAGAAAGAGGAAGTGTATGTGTCTGTGTTTTCACCCTTGTGTATTCGCTGTATACTGGTAACTGGCAAGTCCAACTCCTTCTATAGTTGGAAGTATGCTAGGACGATGGTGCCCTTATTTGTGTACTTGGGGCTTTAGTAAGGTACTACCTCACCTCACCCTGCATCCCTGAGAACCAGAAATAAGACGCCCTTTGAGAGCCGAACGACAGGAACAGCATCGGAAAGAAGCTAAGTTTCTTGACGAAGGCAAAATGGCTCCAGGGCCTCTAAAACTCCACTAACAATCCAGGGAAGAGGTAACATAGATAAAGGAAGAATGTGTCCGTTAGAAGAAAAGCTAGTCAGCTTTGGCGGCCTAGAGGAAGGAGAGGGTTCAGGGCATGTGCTCGCGCCATAAGCAAAGGGCCTTGAGTGACAGTGCAAAGGAATTGTGACTGGATCCCAGCGGCTATGGGAAACCAGGGAAGAGAATCCCACCCTACAGAGCTCATGCTTCCGGTCCCTACTTAATTACTGATTCTTAATTATAAGTGGTTATCATATATGCTCAAATATAAGATGAAGATCTTGTTTTTAAGTGTCCCTTGGTAAAGAGGAAGTAGCCTTACTTTTAAGACTTCAAAAACATTTTCACAAGAATGCTCTCTTGATTACTTTATTGTGAATAGCAAAGTGCCATTTGGGGAAGATTCACTTAAAGAAGGTTAAAGGAGATCTAACTCAACAAAGTGAATCACTCCCTCCCATTGGCAAAAGTATCTGTAACGTGACTATGAATGTGGAGGGGTAAAGCCAATTGAGTTCTAGTCTTCTAGTCCCAGTTAGTTCGATTGCTAAATGGAAGCACTAAACGGTAAGAGTTTTATTTCACTAAATGTTCAAGTCATCTAACTCTTCTCTTTCTGACTATGCACTCCCCCAGGAGTCTTCTGACCACGACTTGGAGTGTGCCTCAGGAAAAGAATGTGGTGGTCATGTAGACTTCGGAGAATTTCAGCCCCTTTGACAGTTACTTCTCATTGCTAGTTAATACGCTGGCATAGTGCTTTTATCCTTCAATCTCACTGCTTAGCCAATGGCTCTCTCTCAGAAAAATGGATCTACTCTTGGTATGTTGTCTAAGTTCTGAATCTGCAAGGCTAAAGTCCAACCTCGCTCATGGACAATTCACAAAGACAATGAAGTCCACTGGTCAAGGCTTCCCAGCAGATGGACTGCTGATCTTGTTCTTTAAGAAAACTTTTTGACTTGTTGGATGTGTGAAAAGAGAGCTAATTTTTTCTATTGTCATGTAATTGGAAAATTTCCATCTGAAATAGCAAGATTCCAGTTCCCATCTCTGCATAGCTTCAGGTTGCTTCCTTTTTTTGTGCCCTTAAAATGAATTTTGCAAGTAATACCCACAAGTTCTTTTTTTTTTTTTTTCTTAAGACGGAGTTTTGCTCTTGTTACCCAGGCTGGAGTGCAATGGCGCGATCTCCGCTCATTGCAATCTCCACCTCCGGGGTTCAGGCAATTCCCCTGCCTCAGCCTCCTGAGTAGCTGGGATTACAGGCACGAGCCACCATGCCCAGCTAATTTTTTGTATTTTTAGTAGAGACGGGGTTTCACCATGTTGACCAGGATGGTCTCGATCTCTTGACCTCGTGATCCACCCGCCTCAGCCTCCCAAAGTGCTGGGATTACAGGCTTGAGCCACCGCACCCGGCCAATACCCACAAGTTCTATGTTACTAGCCATTTTGGGGGCAACAAATGTGTCAGTTCTTACTGGCCATTCCCAAACATCACAGAACCCTCAACATGAAGTATGTATAAGAGCTAAGCTGATGCCAACTCTGCCCTCAAGATCTGAAGATAAAGTCCAAAGCCAATAAGATTGACAAACAATACTTTCTCATTTTGACTGAAATGCCCCTCCCCAAGCTCCTTAGGGAGTCCATTTCTTGGCAGTCACCTCTGTAAAGCACTTCTTTTCTTTTCTTTTTTGTTTGAGACGGAGTTTGTCTCTGTTGCCCAGGCTAGAGTGCAGTGGCACGACCTAGCCTCATTGCAACCTCTGCCTCCCAAGTTCAAGCAGTTCTCCTGCCTCAACCTCCCGAGTATCTGGGACTACAGGTGCCTGCCACCATGCCTGGCGAATTTTTGTATTTTTAGTAAAGATAGAGTTTCGCCATATTGGTTAGGCTGGTCTTGAACTCTTGACCTTGTGATCTGCCTGCTTCGGCCTCCCAAAGTGCTGGAATTACAGGCATGAGGCACTGCGCCTGGCCCTGAAAGGCACTTCTTAATCTTTAAGCGATGCTTAAGTTTGCTCCCAGTTTTTTTGTTTGTTTGTTTGTTTGACAACTCTGTTCTAGAAATGTTAGTTTGGCTTTCTCTAAGGGAGGCTTGTTTAGAACATGGGTTTTAAATAAAAACTGAAAACATCAGGAGCCACTGACTACAAGAACTTGGGAAATGGGAAAGCTTCCCTGGAAGTCTTTTAAGACCAGAAAACAGAGTTCTGCATCTGTAATGGAATAAGCTAAGTGGATAGTTCTGGTGGACTGCTTCTAACGCCCTGGAACATGTTCTCCTGGTAGCCTGTTCCCTCTTTCAAGAAGGTGGGCTTTTTCCCCCTCTCAAAACTCAGAACCTACTGCAGTGCCTAGAACATGAAAGATGTTTAGTAAATATTAGATGAACATATAATATGCCATCCAAGGGCCTACGTTTTTTATCTTGAGGCCACTAATGCCTTTGAAAAAGCAAGGAAGGAAAGAAGGAAGGAAGGGAGGGAGGGGTCATCTTTATCCTATGGACTCAATATAGTTGAACTTGAGGTTTCCTGATTAGTATCATCAAAAGGCAAATCCCCTTCTGTTAGCAAAAGATATGAAAAATAAACAGAATGCCATCTAATTTAATTTGAGCAGCAAAGAAAGTGACTAACGAGGCATTTCTGTATTTGGGTAGGAGGAGAATACTTTAAGTGCTACCTGAAAATGGCTTTAGTTACTTTGGTGACTGTTATAGTCTTGTGAGAATAATCTCCTCTTAATAAGGACAATTACTTAGATTTATTACTCCTCCGTGGTCTTGTTAAAGATCTAAGAGGAATCCTATTTAAATGAAAAGGACAATAGGAGCTTTTTAACAGAGAGCAAGGTTTAATTAAAACTTCAGCATAGGATTGGTACCTCTATGGCTATGAAGAAAAACTAGGTCAAAAAAGAAAAAGAGGAGTAAATAAACAATGGCACCTACTTCACCTGCTTTTCCTGAGGGAGGGGAGAAGTCCATTTCGAATGAAAAGTCTCTAAAGGGAATGTGTATTCAGGTTACACAAAACATCCCTTTTGTGAGGGTAGCCTTTTGGAATCAAATCCTCCTTCCTCATTCATTGAAAAATCTTTGAGATGAGATAATGAGCTCCCTTACCTGCTGGGAGCCCAATCCAACAGGGAGAATGGGGATGACTGATGGGAATCACTGGAACAGTATGCAATGGTACTTAAAAAGAACTTGATAATGTTCCTAGCAAGAAATGGAACCCAGAATGCTCCCAAGGAAACACATTACTCCGGAGAGTCCCAACCCACAAGTAGAAGTGCAGGATTCTTTCTGTTTGAGAAATAATAACAAGAGATGTTTAGAAGTCCCAAAAGCTCTGGCCCTGGAGAACTGTCATTAAAAAGAATTAACATTCTGTGAACCCCCAAAACAAAAATACAGAATGAAAGCAAGCAAGTGGGATCACGCATTGGATGGCTCGCTGCTAAGGGAAGGGCGTGTGCTGTAGCCGAGAGGCAGCTTCTCGGCTGCCTGAAGGGGCTGGTGTTTCAAAGTTGAAGTGGTGCATATAAATACAGCTGTCTGTAACATTTTTCTTTTCTAAATAAATAACCAACAACAGCCATATGGATGCTTTTTGGGTGACAATGGCACATGGGAACTCATGTTATCTAACCTAAGCCAGAAATATTTCCACATTAAATGATATTATTGGAAACAATCCAGGATCAAGCATGGGGTGTGATGGGGTGGTAGGGCTCTTGCTTGCCTTGTGGGGTATGTTCTGGTTTTATGTCACCCTAGTGGTCAACAAATGTCATACCAAGAACAAATGAGCACTAAATGAATCCCTTCTTGTGATGATTATAACAAGACTGTAAAATGGAAAACAGTAAATATAACTCATCCTTATTAAGACTCACTGGTTTTGTTTCCAGCTAGAGCTCCTAACAAGAGAGTAAACAATACTTGGTCTCCTGTGATTGCTAATTAAAATGCAATAAATTATGGAATCAATTTAAATTCTGTATCAGCTCTACAGTGGGTTCAATAAACCTCCTAAATTTTATTTCCCCCATGGGGTTCCTATTCCTTGAGGTAGGGAGGTGCATGTGCATGGCCTTGCTTTTGTTTGATTTTTAATTGCTGTGGCAGCATCTTTCAGGGCAAGATGGCCAATTGTGGGACAAATCCCAAGATCCTTGCAAACATTTTCCCGGCTCCAGGTTACCTTGAACAAGACCAGGACAAGACTTGGAGTTGCTGCCCAAAGTTGTTCACAGTAGTGGCCTTGGCATCACACTTAGAACAACCAAATAGGCTGGGGTTCCCACAGCCTTGTTGAGAACAATGGGGACCGGTATTCCCTTTCACGTGCTTAGTGTGTGGAGGCAGAGTGTTTGTCAGTGAGGCCCGGAGGAGGCTGCTGACATGTATGCATGTGTGTATTTGGAGGCTATTTTCGTAGGCTCTACAAGAAAAAAAAATTCTAAGAAATATTCCCTGAGAAAAGCAAAGTTACTTTGGCCAGGTGTGGCACGAGCTCTCTCAAATTGTCAAAGAGGGGACAGGAACAGCTTGCTATCACTCATAGTAATAACCTCAGACACTGGGTGGGGTCGTCTGAACGGGCATCCTTAGAAGGCTTTGCCAGCTACCCCTGACTTGCATCAGCTGGGGGCAGGTAAAGTGTGGGGAGGGGTGTGTGTGTGTTCTAGCTGGAATATAGGCTGGGCTTGCCCTCTGAGCCAAGCCTGAGACACAGTCCCAAGTAATACTACGACTTACGTCAGAGCTGAGGCACAACCCAAGACTGTAGAAACGCCTAGTCCTTGCTGCCTCCTTCAGGCCTCAGCAGTTTCACCCTTTGCTGCCTGGGAAGCAATGCTTGACAAAGTAAAAATACATGCTGCCCTCCCAGCCATTCCCCAGCTACAACTCAGGAGAATTCGCTTCTGTCCCATCAGAATGTGTGAAGAGTTCTTAGCCTCAATCTTGGTGACGCCCATCTACTCAATATTTGATAAACTCTTGGTTATTTGTGAGTATCTTAGTCCATTTATGCTGCTATCACTAAACATCATCAACTGGGTAACTTATAAACAAGAGAAATTTATTCTCAGGGCTCTGGAGGCCGTGAGGTCTAAGCTCAAGGTGCCAGCAGGATTGGTGTCCGCTGAGGGCTTCTCTTTGCTTCCTAGGTAGTCCCTCATTGCTGCATCTTCGAGAGGGGAGGAACACTGTCTTCTCACTTGGCAAAAGGGGCAGAAGGGCTTCCTTCAACTGTGAGCCCTTTTATAAGGTCACTAATCTCATTCATGAGGGTAGAACCCTCATGACTTAATCACCTCCCAAAGGCCACACTTCCTAATACTGTTGCCTTGAGGATTAAGTTTTACCATGAGTTTTGGTGGGGACATCATCATTCAAACTGTTACAGCAAGGCAAAAGACATTTTCACTTTATAGATGGGCCCTCTGGTTGCTTTAAAAGTCATCATGATGTAGGGGACTAAACATGAGTATTAGAATAAGAAAGAGTTGCTTTCAGACCTCTGCTTTATCTCTAATTAATGGCATTTTTTAAAAAATGTACTTTGCCTTATATATCAAATAGGCTTAATAATGCCTACCCAATTGGGACTATTAAAGAGCTTAAGCAAGTTCTTGTGTATAAAATGCCTAGAACTTCTAGCAGACATGCCCAGTAAATATCTAGCAAAAACCATTTAAAATGTGGTTTTGTCTGCTCTATTTATTTTCATGTTCATTTATCATTTTTTATTTTAAAAATCCCTTAAGTATGATTCCCCCCATGCCTACTGCCTCAGACTGTTTCCTTAAAAGAACAACATGACAATATGTATATATATATATATATATATATATATATATATATACACCTATACATATATTTATACATATATATTTTTTTAATTATACTTTAAGTTCCGGGATGTATCTGCAGAATGTGCAGGCTTAGTACATAGGTATACATGTGTCATGGTGGTGTACTGCACCCATCAACCCGTGATCTACATTAGGTATTTCTCCTAGTGCTATCCCTCCAGTAGCCCCCACCCCCCAACAGGCCCCAGGGTATGATGTTCCCCTCCCTGTGCCCATGTGTTTTCATTGTTCAACTCCAACTTATGAGTGAGAACATGCAGTGTTTGATTTTCTGTTCCTGTGTTAGTTTGCTGAGAATGATGGTTTCCAGCTTCATCCATGTTCCTGCAAAGGACATGAAAGCATCCTTTTGTATGGCTGCATAGTATTCCATGGTGTATATGTGCCACATTTTCTTTATCCAGTCTTTCATTGGTGGGCATGTGGGTTAGTTCCAAGTCTTTGCTATTATGAACAGTGCTGAAATAAATATGCCTGTGCATGTGTCTTTATAGTAGAATGATTTATAATCCTTTGGGTATATACCCAGTAATGCGATTGCTGGCTCAAATGGAATTTCTGGTTCTAGATCCTTAAGGAATTACTACACTGTCTTCCACAATGAATTAATTTACTCTCCCACCAACAGTGTAATAGCCTTCCTATTTTTCCACATCCTCTTCAGCATCTGTTGTCTCCTGACTTTTTAATGATCACCATTCTAACTAGTGTGAGATGGTATCTCCATGTGGTTTTGATTTGCATTTCTCTACTGACCAATGATGATGAACATTTTTCACGTTTGTTGTCTGCATAAATGTCTTCTTTTGAGAAGTGTCTATCCACATCCTTTGCCCACTTTTTGATATAGTTGTTTTTTTTTCCTTATAAGTTTGTTTAATTTCCTTGTAGATTCTGGATATTATTACACCTTTGTCAGATGGATAGATAGCAGATTTTTCTCCCATTCTGTAGACTGCCTTTTCACTCTGATGATGGTTTGTTTTGCTGTGCAGAAGCTCTTTAGTTTAATTCAATCCCATTTGTCAATTTTGGCTTTTGTTGCCATTGCTTTTGGTGTTTTAGTCATGAAGTCTTTGCTCGTGCCTATGTCCTGAGTAGTTTTGCCTGGGTTTTCTTATAGAGTTTTTATGGTTTTAGATATTACACTTAAGTCTTTAATCCACCTTGAGTTAATTTTTATAGAAGGTGTAAGGAAGGGGTCCAGTTTCAGTTTTTTTCAATTGGCTAGCCAGTTTTCCCAACACTATTTATGAAATAGGGAATCCTTTCCCCATTGCTTTCTTTTGTCAGGTTTGTCAAAGATCAGATGGCTGTAGATGTGTGGTGTTATTTCTGACACCTCTGCTCTGTTCCATTGGTCTATATATCTGATTTGGTTCCAGTACCATAATGTTTTAATTACTGTAGACTTATAGCATAGTTTGAAGTCAGGTAGTGTGATGAGTCCAGGTTTGTTCTTTTTGCGTAGGATTGTCTTGGCTATATGGGCTCTTTTTTTTGTTCCACATGAAATTTAAATTTAAAGTAGTTTTTTCTGATTCTGTGAAGAAAGTCAATGGTAGCTTGATGGGGATAATATTGAATCTATAAATAACTTTTGGCATTATGGCCATTTTCACAATATTGATTCTATCCATAAGCATGGAATGTTTTTCCATTTGTTTGTGTCCTCTCTTCTTGATGAAACATAAGAGGTCCTTGAAGAGGTCCTTCACTTCCCTTGTAAGGTGCCTTTATTCTCTTGTTAGCAGTTGTGAATTGGAATTCACTCAAGATTTGGCTCTCTGTTTGTCTATTATTGGTGTATAGAAATGCTTGTGATTTTTGCACATTGATTTCGTATCCTGAGATTTTGGGTTGAGATGTTGGGGTTTTCTACATATACAATCATGTCATCTGCAAACAGAGATAATTTGACTTCCTCTCTTCCTGTTTGAATATCCTTTATTTCTTTCTCTTGCCTGATTGCCCTGGCCAGAACTTCCAATACTGTGTTGAATAAGAGTGGTAAGAGAGGACATCCTTGTCTTGTGCTGGTTTTAAAAGGGAGTACTTCCAGCTCTTGCCCATTCAGTTTGATATTGGCTATGGGTTTGTCATAATTAGCTTTTACAATTTTGAGATATGTTTCATCAATACCTAGTTTATTGAGGAAATAAAACTTCTTACTAGGGCAGACAGTGTTAATGGAACATAATTTTTAATATGCAGTGTCCTGGAATCTGACAGATATTAGCAGAGTGGGTGCCCCTGTTTTAAAAAGCTGAACGTGGCTGACAGTAGTATCACTGCTTCCTTATGCCTGTTGTAGTCTGTGCAAGGTTAAACAAATACATTCCCACCAGCACAAAACAGCAACCTTCCAAAATGTATGTCAGTGGTGTATTTACAGCCAAATCCAGAAGGAGCTGGTACTTCTTATGCTGCTCCCATTAATGAGACAAATGTCAGCATCCATAAGCTATATTTTTGTTCCTGCTTATCAAATCTTTCAAAAAATTGATAACTAGTCTTTATAGATTGTGAAAGTCAGATATAACTCTGAATGTATTACTTTACTGGACCCCTTGGGGTAAACTTATCACCTGGAAACCATTTTACATGGACGATTTGACTTTCATGTGTAGTGTCATAATGCACCCTAGATGGAAATCTAAAATAAAATATCTGGACTACAACCTTCCTCTTGGTGGAATTTATGATTCCCTCAGTACAATAATTTTGAAAATTGTATCCCTTAAGCTACAAGACTTGATATATTATTAACTGCTTGAATTGAAGAAGCTTTCCAATAGGCTAACATGCTGTCTAGAGGCACGAATTAATTTCTATGGAACCACAAGCTTATCTCAAACTGTTTTTCAGCAACCTAAACTGCCAGCTTCATCTTCTTTCTAGGACAGAACGGAGTGTCCATTTCATCTCTGGCAGCTCTGGGATGTGCAGCTTTTAGCCAAGCTCTTCCCAGGGATGATGGCTATTGATCCACTAGAGAATTGGCTGTGTGCAGTCAGTCACACCCCAGAGAGACCCGCACCCACTTGGGGCACTCATCTTTCTCTGCCTTTTCTGGTTTTAATTCTACTTTGGCCAAACTGAACTGTTGTACAGAGAACGCTGGTAGGAGGGAGTCTGGAGGGCATTGTTTTCATGAAGTTAGAGAAGAGCTTAAAAAAAAAAAATCTTTAAGAAGCTTGTGCTGCCAGAGGGAAACTGTTCAACTATCTTCTACTGCTTTTCACAACCTCTCTTCCCTTATCACAGATCTGATGCCTTGAAAGTCAGCAATGATCAGGCATAAAGAACCATTAAATTACCCAAAGGCAGAAAGGGTTGGAAATCTTTTAGCAGGGCTCACTCTTAGACTCTTTCCTGCCTGCCCCTGTGGCAGTGTTGAGTTGGGAGTACATTAATTTGGGAATATATTTAGTTTTGTGTTTCACAGTCACATCTGTATATGGTAAAGGTAGCCATCCTAATACAGGGACAGCTTCCAGAAACACTGCCTCCTGCATCCAGGGACACAAAAGTACATGAGAGCATGTTGCAATAGAAAACAATGTGCCCAAGGTCCCAGGTGCTAGGAGAATGTGGCACTATTTAGGATTAGGCATAAAGTCAAAAAATCCAACATTCCCACAGATTTTACAGCTCACATAGAAAAGAAATAAAGGTTTTACCAAATCTTACAATTCTAAAACTTACATGAAATTACATATAGCAAGTCGTGGAGGTGAAATAATTTTTTCTAAACTCCCGATACTAAAAACCAAATTTTTGTCCACTGTATTGAAGAGACAGTCAGTTGTAAGGAGAAAAGTGTGATAGAGGCATGTCAGCCAGTTAATGATTTCTGTGAGACTTATAATTTGTTGTAATTTTTTCTTTCTTTTTTTTTAATTTACGACTTGTTGTTTTTCTCATTCTAAATAAATGTTTAATTTGGTACTCAATATTGCGTCAGTAATTTTCTATTCTTTTTCTTAAAGAGAGCTCTCCAAATTTTATAAGCTTCAGGCCTTGCAATACCTAGATCTACTCCTGAGTGGTCTAAATTGCCCTTCTCTTATCCTGGATACTGTAATCATTTTCTATGTGTATAATTTGATCAATTACTAAGACTGATCTTTTTACAATTTATAGTTTTGAAATGGTTGCTAACCCTAAATCACCATAGGTATTGCCGTAAGTCATTTTAAGAGAATATATAGAACACCTCAGCAAACTGACATTCAGATCTTTTTCCAAGAGTTCTCTAATGGCTCTAAAGCTTTCTATAAATGTTTCTATAAAAAACATGTTTATGGTGACTTTCTAAATTTTCCTTTTTCCCTGCTAGCTATGTAAGGATTTATCAGCCATCTTTAATTATCTTTTTAAAAGAGTGTGTGTATACTAAGGACTTTATTCATCCAGTAAATGTTAATACATAGAGTTTAAAAAATGTTGAAAATTAATGACCTTTGACTTAGTTAATAAATAATTCAGTGATAAATGTTGAATTGATATGAATAGAATCTATTACTTAATGGAACACAAGATGCTGATTTTCAAAGTGAAGATCTAAAGTTATCATGCAAATAATCATCATTTATGGGGAAACTTTCTTTCTGATGGAGTTGTGGACTGACTGGCAAGGTTAAGGTTGTGTTCCATAATATATTACCATGCCTTCCGAGCAGCTAAAAAGAAAGAAAGAAAAATGTTCTTTGACCAGGCATGGTGGTTCAATGTCTATAATCCCAGGGGACCCCAAGCAAGGCAGGTCGCTTGAGCCCAGGGGTTCAAGACCGGCTTGGGCAGCATGATGAAACCCTGTCTCTACAAAAAAATTGCAAAACTTAGCTGGGCATGTTGGTGAATGCCAGTGGTGCCAGCTACTTGGGAGGCTGAGGTGTGAGGATCACTTGAGCCCAGCAGGAGTCTGAGGCTGCAGTGAGCCACAATCATGTCACTCCACTCCAGCCTGGGTGACAGAGTGAGACCCTGTCTCAAAAAAAAAAAAAAAAATCTATGTTGCAGGTGGGGAAGGAGCCAATAATATGCACCTGATCTGATGCAGGGCCAGAATCCGAGGCAGATTTCAGGCGAGCCCACTTAACTTCCTCCAATCAGCATAGAGGATTTGTGCTTGGAATCAGTGTGGAGATTCCAGAAGCTGTTGTTTTGACAGTGGTGAACCTCAAAGCACAGGCCATGGAGCAAGGAAACAATGGTGGCTCTGTAGCAAACTTGTGGACATTTCTGGGCTACAATAATTTCCCCCCTAATCTTTGAGCCAAGCTTTTGGAGAACTTCTTAGAATATGGAAACTGAAACTTTCCTCGTCCTTCAAAAAAAGATTGACCCTGCCATAGAGGGAGAGAAACGAGAGATAGCTCTGTGGTCTCTTCTCCGGGAGACACCTGAGCCCACAACCCTCCTTGTTAACTGTGAAGGAGACCAAGTTTGTAGTTGGTAACTTTGCTTGTCCCAGAGCCCATATATTTGTAGGTCATTTAGCTTATTGACCTGAATGTTCTCATCTTTAGGGGAAAAAAAGTAGTTTAATTAATTCACAATAAAAATCCTCCATTTCATAGAATACTGATATAACCCAGACAGAATCGAATGTGTGATGTGATGCCGTCATCAGCATGCAGCAGCCTTAAAAATTAGAATATCTGACCTTAATATGTGGGAATCTATCAGGATTCCATTGTCAACGTGTATATTTTTCAATATTCTTCTCTGAGCTGAAATCATGTCATTTATATGCAAATGACCACATCTTCAGCAGCTGCTGCTTCTCCGTTGAAGCCCAGGGACTTATTTGCACTTAATAAAGCCTCATAAATAGGTTTTTCCTCTAAATGGGTGGGGGAGCTGGAAACCCATCACAGCCTTTTACAGTTACAAGCTTCTTTTTGTTTTGAAAGCGAGAGCGGCCACCTCTAACAGGATGGTTCTCAGTTGTTGGAGAAACACAGTTCCTCATCCAGCTGCTCTCCCCTTTCCCTCCTTGGAAAAAGATGCCCTTTTCCTCAATTGTGCATTCTTTCCCATTGCAGTTGTAGGTATAGTACAATCTCCAGTCTGGGTTGGAGTTTAATCCAGACTTTATTACAAGGAGAGGTGTCCTCTAAGCACAGTCTCTTGGCAGGTGGTAAGAGCAGGTGTTCAGCTGGGAAAGACACCCCAGCTCCCTTCAGGCCGCCCTGTCTGGGGGGAGCAGAGGGAGGAGGGGTAACTCCTGAGCAGGTGGAGAAGAATTTTTCCTTTTATGAGTTGTAAGATTCTCTTTTAAAACACTCTATATAGGGAAGGGACAATGTGTGAGGATTATTTGTGCACTCTGATTGCCCAAACAACCGTAAGAGAGCATTGAGAACTCACCTTAAGTCATGTGATAATCACATAGTACTTCTTCTGCCCTCATCCCCACCATCACCCCACCCCCATTTTCATCGCTGGTCGTTCTTTTTCAAGAGAGCTGGATGGAAAAGAAAATGATTGTATGTACTTGGTGTGCACATATCATGAATTCTACCCATTTTCTGTTAATGCTCCTATAAAAATCACCCATGCTTCTACTGTGGGTTCAATAGAAACATTCCATTTACCATTTAAGACATGTTTTTTAAAAGCAGAAAAATATTACAGGATAATTGTCTCTTGCCGTTAGATGCAAGACAAACCTGAGGCACTTATGAAAAATAAGTAATGATGGGAAGCAAGATTGTTTATTTTTAAAGCACTGGCTCACTGGCTGCTGATTTGGTAATAATGACCTCTTATCCTTGTCAGAGTAATAGACTGTTCTGGAGCTTCATTTCTGGTGTGTGAGCAACTGGCATAGTAGAGATGATTATACTGTCTGATAAATGTACATAATCACTGAAGACACTGGTTGACAATACTATTATTAAATTGTCACCAGCTTGGTAAAGAGACACACATCTCTGCCATACCAACCTATCAGAGATGTTCATAACTGCAAAAACCTCCAAGCACAATATTAATCTAGAAAACTGAAAACACACACATACTCACGTCCACCTCAAAATTCAGACACTGGAAGCAAAGTGCTGCCAGGGATGATTTGGAGGGGAATGACACCTGGCCCTATAGGTCAGGAATCTTGGGGTCTAGTCTCATTTCTCTGAGCCTCAGTTTCCTTAATTTTAAAAATCATTTCTGTACCCTAAGTTATTTATATGCCTGAATATACACACACACACACACACACACACACACACACACACTTCATACATACATGTACAGTGATACCTAAGAAGTTTTTAAGTGTATAAATGTATATATAAATTACAAAGCTTCTTAGTTTTATATGTATACTTACAAAACCTCTTAGATACATCACTCAGTCTTCCTTTCTTTTTTGTTTTAGAGACGGGGTTTTACTCTGTCACTCACACTGGATTGCAGTGGTGTGGTCATAGCTCACTGCAGCCTCCAGCTCTTGGGCTTAAAGGAGCCTCCTGTGTCAGCCTCCCAAACTGCTGGGGTTACAGGCATGAGCTACCATACCTGACTCAATCAGTCTTAATCTAGAGGATAAGAATCACTGGAAAGCTTAAAAACATGCAGGTGCTCCACCCTCACCCCCAGAGATTTTAATTTACTTGGTTTTAATCAGGCACAGGTGTCAGTATTCTTACAGGTCCCCAGGTGATTCTGGTGCTTGTAGTATGATGAGCTCTGCTAAACTTTATCCATCTATTGCTATTTAAAATCTGTTACTCACTTGCTTATCAAACTGTGGTTTTGGGGTCATCATTATCATCATCATCTGAGAGATTAGAAATTCAGAATATCTGGCTTAAACCCAGACCTGCCAAATCAGAATCTGCATTTTATTATTTATTTATTTATTTATTTTGAGACAGAGTCTCACTCTGTCTCCCAGGCTGGAATGCAGAAGTGGGAGCTTGGCTCACTGCAACCTCCGCCTCCCAGGTTCAAGCAATTCTCCTGGCTCAACCTCCTGAGTAGCTGAGAGTACAGGCGTGCACCACCACGCCTGGCTAATTTTTCTATTTTTAGTAGAGATGGGGTTTCACTACATTGGCCAGGCTGGTCTCGAATTCCTGACCACAGGTGAACCACCCACCTGGCCTCCCAATGTGCTAGCCACTGCATCAGGCCAGAATTTGCATTTTTAAAGAGATCTCCAGGTAATGAATGTGAGCACTAAAATTTGAGAAGGGCTTATCAGTAGAGACAGGGAAAAACTGGCCACCAGATAGTATTCCTTTTCAAATGTCTGCACAGTAGTCCACAATGTGAACCAGTCTCCCTTTGAAATAGTCAAGGAAGAGAAAGTGAATCTCAGCCCTCATGTGAATGGATGGCAGCTCAATTCAACTCAGTTCTGTTTCACAGGGAACGGCAGCTGAGCTTGGTAGCCGTGACTGCACATTTCCTGCGGTACCATTGCTGGTAGTACTATGGTCAGTCCCTGCCCAATCCATATCCAACATCAGCCTCCAAACTGGGCACAGGTGGGTCCACCCACCCAACCCCCACCGTGCCGCAGGACAGTGAGTGCCTTACAGCTGGGATGCTTACAACTGTCAGCCCTGTCACTACACCAGCTATAATCAGCAACATGAAAAGTTCCACTTCTGACGTTTAGGCCTCTCTTTAAAACACATGTTTCCTTATCCTCATTGCAGTGAGACTCTGCTGAACCACCTCTTAGATCCTTGGGCCATGTTTTAGTTGTAGGACAAAGAACACACAGGATCTAATGAATGACTGATTCTAGGATCTCAGTGTTGATCTAGTCCAGGCTTCTATCTGCAGAGTGGAATCCCCTCCACTAAGTCCTGTCAGGTGGTGGTTTTCTCTGTGCTTGAACATTTCTAGGGATGAAAGCAATGACTTATACTGAATGAGAGAGAGAGAAAAATACCCTTTTATCTGAGGACTGTGAGACCCTTTAAATGATCAGGCCCAGAGAGGCATTTAAAATGTAACACCAAGGCCGGGCGCAGTGACTCACACCTGTAATCCTAGCACTTTGGGAGGCAGAGGCAGGTGGATCACAAGGTCAGAAGATCAAGACAATCCTGGCCAACGTGGTGAAATCCTGTCTCTACTACAAATACACAAAAGTTACCTGAGTGTGGCAGCACACGCCTGTCATCCCAGCTACTCGGGAAGCTGAGGCAGGAGCATTGCTTGAACCTGGAAGGTGGAGGCTGCAGTGAGCTTGGAGGCTGCAGTGAGCTGAGATTGCACCACTGTACTGCCTGGGCAACAGAAAGAGACTCTGTCTAAAAAATAAACAAAATGTAACATTAATCACACCTCACTCGTCCTTGAGCTAAATAATTACCTCTTGAAGCCCCTTGCTATGTGAGCTCTAGACTAACTGATGCCAAGTAACCATAAAATGCCATCCACCCTGTGTTAGTCAATATTTGTTGCTATCAAGGAATATCTGAGACTGGGTAATTGATAAAGAAAAGCAGTTTATTTTGACTAAAAGTTCTGCAGACTGTAGAGAAAGCATAGTGCCAGCATCTGCTCCTGGTGAGGCCTCAGGAAGCTTCCAATCATGATGAAAGTAAAGGGGGAGCAGGCATGTCTCATGGCAAGAGAGGGAGTAAGTAGGAAGGGAGGTGCCAGACTCTTTTCAAACAGCCAGATCTCATATGAACTCAGAGCAAGAACTCATTCATTACCATGAGGAGGACACCAAGCCATTCATGCAGGATTTGCCCCCATGATGCAAACACCTCCCATCAGACCTCACGTCCAACACTGGGGATCAGATTTCAACATGAAATTGGAGAACACAAACATCCAAACTATATCACACCCTGGAGTTCAATAATATATAACCAGTAACTACCAATGTTATTTCTGTAAAATGATGAGAATTCCTGATGAACGACTTTTGTAATCACCCCCTCTCCTGATTTGTCCTTTTTTCTTTTAAAATCTTGAGCCTCTCTTTTTTTTCTCTGGAACACTCCCCAAGGCAACTTGGAGTATGTCCTTAGCTGTAGTACTCAATCTTTGTGCTTGAATAAACACTCTTTAAACAACCTTCTAATTATCTGTACACTCAGCAAAAAAAAAAAAAAAAAAGCCAGCCAAAGAATAAAGCAAAATAGCTGGGCGATCTATTCTTTTTATTTTTTAGATGGGGTCTCTGTCATCCAGGCTGGAGTGCAGTGGTGCAATCTCAGCTCACTGCAGCCTCTACTTCCCAGGCTCAAGAGATTCTCCTGTCTCAGCCTCCTGAGTAGCTGGAGACTACAGACATGCACCACCATGCCCAGCTAATTTTGTTTGTTTGTTTGTTTTTGAGATGGAGTCTTGCTCTGTTGCCCAGGCTGGAGTGCAGTGGCATGATCTCAGCTCACTGCAACCTCCACCTCCCCAGTTCAAGTAATTCTCCTTTCTCAGTCTCCTGAATAGCCGGGATTACAGGCACCCAACACCATGCCTGGCTAATTTTTTGTATTTTTAGTAGATACAGGTTTTTACCATGTTAGCCAGGCTGGTTTCTAACTCCTAACCTCAGGTGATCCACCCACCTCAGCTACTTAAAATGCTAGGATTACAGGCATGAGCCACCACACCTGGCCGATTTTTGTATTTTTTATAGAGACAGTGTTTCACCATGTTGCCCAAGCCAGTCTTGATCCCCTAAGCTTAAGCACACTACATACCTGCCTTGGCCTCCCAAAGTTGTAGGATTACAGGTGTAAGGCACCACACCTGGCCAGGGAGATCTGTTTCAACATACTTAGAAGCTTCTAAGAAAGGTTTTAATAAAATCACTTATTAACAAGAGGAAAACAAGAATGTCTAAAACAATTTTTTTTTCACCAAAGGCACTAAACTGGATAAAACAATTTCTAAATTGAAAAATACTACCAACATTGATTTTCAGTTAGGTTTCCTACAAAGAACACATGTTTTCCTCTTGGTTCCCTCAGCCCCCATCCACCTGATAGGCAGATACTTTTTATAATTATATAATACCCTCATTTCTTTCTCTTAAAAGAGGGATAATCACTCTGTGGTTTACCCTCCATGTGCACGTTGAAAAATGTGCATGCTATTTCTCCTATTAATTTCCTTTTGTGAGCTGAGTTTTCAGTGAAACTTCAGAGGGTGATGGGGAAGTTTTCCCTTGGCCCATACAGCTTTGGTGCTATGAAAAGGGTACCTGACAAACCAGAAAAGAGGTAAGAACTTTTAACCAGCCTTGTAGTCTCTCTGTCTGTGAAATCTGATTTGAGGCAAGAAAATAGGATCTGGAGGCAGGTGTTAGAAGCAAATTTTCAGTGCTGCCAAAGAAATAGCACTTGAACATAAATTTTCTCAGCAAGGCAATTTTACTTCCATTGAAGGGTGCATCTCATGGAAGGAGCAATGGCAAGAGCACACATGAACAGGGGAGGGGAAGAGGTTCATTATCCCTGAAGCAGATAGCCCCTACTGTTGTGTCATTCCTGTATTGGCTAGGGTTGGACCACCACAGTCTAAGATAATTCTGATTGGCTGTTTTAAAGAGAGCAAGGGTAGGAGCCAGAGTGGCAGAGTAAGCAATTTTGGAGGAAAAGACAGTTATAGAACAGGTAACTAAAGGTGACTCAGGTCAGAGCAGGTGACCAGGAGTGACTCAGGATGGAGAAGGTGACCAGGATGAGTCAGGATTCTAAATATGTGGGTGCAAGTGGGATGTGCAGTTTTGGCAAGAGGAACAGGTGCAGGTAACCAGGGGAACAGATGTGAACTACTGATTCGAGCTGGCTGGGAGGTTGTTTACTGAAACTAGGGCAGAGGGAACAAAGAGAACAAGGAAGTTAAACTTTAAAATGGAGAACAAAGAATAAGAGAGGTGAACATACTGACATACTGATTCTTTAAAGAGAAACTTGGAACTCACTGTATTTAACACAGGTAACATAAGACTCATTCACACTTCAGCTATGACAGGAAATATCTTCTACATAGGGCATAGGCCAAGTAAATGACCTTGAAACTTTACTTCATCCTCTTCATTTACATAGGGTGTACTCCCAGTAACCAGTGGAATCCTCTAGCGGGTATTTAAACTCCCAAATAGTCTGTAACAGGGCCTTTGAGCCCTTGTGCTCAGGCCTGCTCCCACATTATGAAGTATACTTTCATTTTAAATAAATCCCTTTATTCTTTCCTTGCTTTGTTTATGCGTTTTATCCAATTCTTTGTTCAAGACGCCAAGAACATGGACACCCTCCACTGTTAACATATTTTGCTGATCCAGCCCAGAGGAAGAGGTAAAAAAGTTGTGGATCTATTCTTCTCCTTTCTCATTTTTCTTTCTGCTCTGTAGAGGGAAATCTCTTTTTCTTTCCAACCCAGGACACTTCATGGGGAGCACCTGAACATGGAAGCAACTGCAGGTCTCTGGTCATGGCAAGTGAGACTAGGGGGGTTCCACGTGGAGAAGGCTGACCGCCACTGCTGGTTTGCTTAAGGACCCTGGGTCTTTTTCATATTCTTCCTCTTTATTTTTCAGTCTTTGAGTGGCTGTTTTCTAGTACTTCTTTGCAAATTGAGGGCAATTGGCTGGGGTCACTTCTTAGTATTGCCCAAAGGAGTAGGAATGAATAGGAATAATTGCCCTGACCTGAAGGGGAAAGGACTTTTTAAAAAATATTTTCTGCGGGTGGTCCTTGATTCCTACGTGCAGCACAGCTTGGAGCAAACTCGTACATGTTTTAGGTGACTTAAATCTTTTTGTATTGTGCTAAATTCTTCCCTTCCTCTATTCAACTGGCTAAGGGCAAAGGAAACCCACCCAGCCCCCAGTGCCTAACATTAAAGTTCATGGAACAGGAGGCATGGGAAAGCACGGCCTTATCCAATTATAAGAATGCCAAAAGTTGAGGAGTACACCCAGGTACCAAAGGAAAGCTCGTAGTAAGCTCTGGGGCGGTGGGGGGGGGGGCTGCATGCAAAGTGGCGCTGGTGCCCACCTAAGTAAGCCCCAAGGTATCTGGAACTCTAAGACTGGACTCCACAGAATGCCGTGGGGGATCCTCCAGCCCTCAGACTTTCCAAAGAGGACACTCTTGGTAGAGGTTTTGAGATCTAATATTAAGCTCTTCTTAGAATTTTCTCTCGAAGTTGCAATGCTGCTTGGATCCAAAATTGTTTAGAATCTGAAGTATACTGTTTAATGGGAAAGTGGGATGGTGTTGCGTGTATCCAGGCTTTTGTGCTGCTGTTCCAAGAGGGGGGCCTGGTTAGCATGTGACACCCTTCTGTGGTACCGTTTGACCCTCATGCTCCTTGGAGTCTGGGAAGGGTTAGCCCTAAAAATCAAACTGCCATGGAGACTGCTTTACCCAAAATTTTGGTTCACAGCTTTCCTTGAATTATCTATTGGGGCAAAGTGAAACTGGCAAGCTTGTATTGCTATCTCATGGCTAAGGTTCCAAGCTATTGGATCTTCATTTATGTGTGTGTGTACATGTCTAGATATGTTTATTTGTATGTGCACTTATTATTATATGTTGTGTCTGCCATACTGGCTTGTAAATAAAAGAGCATTCATAAATTAAGTAAATAAGTCTAAGCAATTTTCAAGTTCACATGACTTAAGTATAACTTTACTAAACAAGCTAGCTTTAAAATTATTGGTGGAATAAAATTAAAAAGGCCTTTAGAATTGTCAGCATACATTTTGTCTGAATTTTATGTTTGTCATTGCTAGATATTTTTAAATGTCAGTGTTAATTCAAGTGGGGAGCTGCTTGGGGTGAGCCTGCCTGCCATTCTCTTCAAAGTCTCACTGAGGTAAATGTGGATGTGATGGCTTCCTTTGGAAAGGGTCATCAGAAACTCGAAAGGATGCAACAGTTTGTCTCCCACCTGTGATCGGAAAGCCTTCGAGCCCCTCCTGGCCTAGAGTTGTCCCGCCTTTCTGGGCCGAACCAATATTTGTTTTACATGTGTTGATTGATGTCTCAGGTCTCCCTTGTTAAAAGTAAAAAATTAAGTACAAAGTATAGGATAATTGTTTTAGGTAAACTTTTAGTGTAAATCAAAATAAAATTATTTTCAATGCTCATTTGATATCTGGGTCATTTCCTATTTAAAAGGAGTTGTAATGTGGAGGAATATTTCTAAAATTGTGGAATTGTTCTTACCTATAAATATCCATATCTAATAGTTCAGGATTTCTTGAGTTTTAGGGTTTCACTAAAATTTTAGTTTACTAAGGATAAAATTCTAGTTAACGTGTAATTCTGTATATGAAATGTGCTAGAAAGGGTTATGTTATTTGTGGAAAAATAATTTTGTCTTATTCAGAAGTTATCTAAAAGTTAGTTCAAATTACAGATTTGAAAAGGTTATTTATGAAACAATGTAGTAAGGAATTAAGTAGGGAAGAAAGGAGTGGAAAAAGTTTAAATAATAAAATATTCTTTAAAACCTGATAAAGAATGGGAAACATTTGGCTAATTAACATTTTCATAATTAAAGCTGTTAGTCTTGATTAAAGTAAGAAGTATTGTAAAAATGCATTGGCAGCTTGGCAATTCTTTTTTAATATAGTTAAGCATGAAGCTGGATTTAGTGTGAAGCCAAATTTCACATACATGCTTGCATTGCTTCACACTATGTTTACTGTTTTGCATGGATAGTGCTAAAGTACCTACTGGTCATATGCCTAAAGTGAATTTCTTGATTACACAGAATGTATAGTGATATTGGTGAATTTAAGGATACTGAATTCCATATTAGAAATAACATACTCAATATGTGGGGTTTTGGGGGCCCTAGATAACACTGTAGCCTCCAGGGCAAATTGAGTATGAAAGTTTAGGGTTGGTTTTTGTTTGTTTTTGCTTCTAGTATTCATTTGTTTGCTGTTTATTCTCCTCTGGCTTTGCTTGTGTATCCATATATATAAAAACCTGCTGGTGGAAAGCTGTTGTTTGGTTCTGTGAATAGTTATTTCGTTTCCTATGCATTTCTAGCAAGTTGTCATTCATTACCTTTGTCTAGAATTCCTAGGCTACTTTTGTCAGGCTGCAGGAATTAATGGAGCACACCAGCTTTTTATCCCTAAGCCAACTTTTCAGATTTTAGGCTTCCTGATTCTTTAAGTATGTTGAGTATACCCTTACAAATAGAATTTCAATCATATTTCTCTCTCTGCCTAGTTTCTCCAAAATTTATAAACTGTGAATATTCTTAATTCATGGCAATGTGTTTGTTTGCATACAGTCAAAACAGGGTCACCAGGGCCACTCAGGGAGAGAGAACCAGAAACTCCGCAAACTGGCAAAAGGGAAACAGTATCTTACCAGTCAGTCTCTGACCACTTTTGCTCTGTGCAAACTGGTTAATCTCCTCTGTGAAGTTTTAAGTTAATTGGTTTAATAAAAAGAACTTAAATCAAATATTTTGTCAGAAAAGTAGAAAGTGTAATGCTTTTTCGTTCATATGACTTTGCTAATCTTTGGGAAGTAAAGACAGTTTTAAAGATTATTGGTAAAATACAATTGTCTTCCAAATATAAACGTGTTCTAAATTATTTTCAAACATTAGGTTTGCTAAATGCTTTAAGGTCATAAACTACTTCTTCAGCTTTTGGGAATTGTTCAACTCGACTGCTTTCTAGCTAGGTAAGACACCTGGGACCATGCATGTGGAGTTGGCCACGCCGTACCTATGCTGGAAACAGTCAAACCTTATCCGAACATAACTTACTAGGTTTTACATTAAAGTTAAAATTTCCAGGAGTCACCACTGTAACATGCAATTAAGACTATTAGAGACAGTTTTACATGCAAGGTAAGAACAGTAGAGTGGTTGTGTGTGTGTGTGTGTGTGTGTGTGTGTGTGTGTGTGTGTGTTTTAGAGATGGAGTCTTACTCTGTCATCTAGGCTGGAGTGCAGTGGTGCAGTCATGGCTCACTGCAACTTCCGCCTCCTGGATTCAAGCAATTCTCCTGCCTCTGCCTATGGAGTAGCTGGGACCACAGGCACATACCACCATGCCCAGCCAATTTCTTTGTATTGTAGTAGAGATGGGCTGGTCTCAAGCTTCTGAGCTCAATCTGCCCGCCTCAGCCTTCCAAAGTGCTAGGATTACAGGCGTGAGCCACCGTGCCTGGCCATATGTGTGTTTTTTAAGATTATAAAAGGTTTTTGCTCCTTTAAAATTTCTGTCATGAGTTTGGTAAAAGAATATAATTAATGGTAATCTGGAATTCCAAAATCAAACTTCAGTTTCAAAATTGTCTTCCCTAATGCCTGGCTTTCTGGATGGATCAGAGGGCCCCTGAAAACATCCAGAAAAGAGGGAAACAGGATTATTTGATGTGTTTAGGTACATGGGATTACCAGAATGCTGTTATATCTTCTTTAGGTTATATTTTTGTGGATAATACTAATACATATTCCAAAATTGTATGGGATTTCTAGAATTCTAATGTCTAAGTATTTGCTACCCATCACAATTATAGTTATTATGTTAAGTTATTGTAAACCACCAACTTTCCTTATATAAAGCTACTAACCAAAATAAAACAAAAAATTAATTGAATATCAAGAAAATATTTTCATGTTAAACCAGTTAATACTGAAATTGCTTAAAATAGTTTATAACTAATGCTTGATCCCATATTCCCGGGAAAACAATTAAAGCTTTAGGTACGTTTGGTGGGCCATTTAAACATTTTATAAAGGGATTTCATTCAATTGTTATTTTCAGTGCATGTTTTCTGGTTGTTTAAAAGCTTTCCCATGCAAGAGGGCTGATGTTACAACAGTAGATTATGCTACAGCATATTTTTCACCAGGTAAAAGCTAGCTTTTAATGGTTTGAATCTTCTGGAAACATCAGAGAAAGACTGTCACTGCCATCCACACTACTACAACACTTAGGGACCTTGGGCTTTGGGTTCATGGTCTCACAACTGAGAAGGGTCCCTCTGCACTTTTGGAACTGTGCACCCACTGGAACCCTTGAAGTAAAGTTAACCAGGAAATTTCTCCCAAGAAGAAGATGCCATCCTTGATGAGAACAGCTTTTCCCAAGTTCACAGATTAAGACTTCTACTGTCAGGAAACTCTTATCTTTGAATGTTTTTTCTCTCTTATGCCTCTATGAACAGTAGAAGTGGAAAAGGGGTCTGTTATGTACACTAATGGGGTGTACTTTTATTTGTGAAAGAGTTTGCAGCAAGCCTTATACATGGATTACTTTACACTTTGATAGATAAAAGATGAAGGTCCAATGTAGGTAAGAAACTTTAATGGTACATGTATTACCTCAGAATCAGTCAAAAACAAAACATTGGTTCTCGCCTCTTGACCCACATCATGGGTAAGAACATTGCCGGGGGGCCTTCACTCTTCTAAAGGGCATCATTTGTTAGGTCCTTTTTCCATGGTTTAAAGTAAAAGAAGCAATGATTAGAAATGTATCCTGCACAATATGCTCTACAGCAAATTCTACTATAAAGGCTACAGTTACACAATAGACTTTAAATTGTCTTGTGAAAGTCATGCTAAATAATAGAATTAGCTAAACAGAAAAGTACCTATGTAGCTGCTGGTACTTGAGGCCTATTCAGAAGTACATCTAATGAAGATTATAGAAACTTAGTGATAAGAGATTGACAAAGAAATGGCTTAGTTAACTGAGTAAACTTTATCTAGCTCATTCTTTGATCTATTTGATTTCAGGACGTTTGGTTTATGGGGCCCTTAGGCAGGAGCATACTTCAAACTCTTGGTATTATCCTCCCAATCGTCATAATAATAGTCTCCCTGGTGCACTGTGTTCTCTCAAAGGTTTAAATGCTTGCATGCAGCCATCTCTAGAATGTCATACGGTCTCTCTTCAACTGAAATAACAGGAGCTGAAAGAAATGTGCAACTGTGAGGAAACCTATAAATGATGTGCTGAAACCAGAAACTCAAAATGATGGTAACTGAGAGCGGCACTGAGGCCGTGAGTTTTGATCACACTCTCACCCAAGTGAGAACCTGACCGAAAATGGGGAATTTTTTTAAACAAAATTGTGGGAGGCCATTGTTTTGGGCTAAGCTCATGCACTAGGCCCCAACAAACAAATCCAAACCAAAATGGAGTTGCTCATGCTAAACCTTTAAGGAAACACATAGATTCTAGAACCAGGTTTTGGTTTTTTTCTCCTGCAAATCTCTATGACAAACATTTCTGACAGCATCGGTATCCACTCCCTGAAGTTGCCATTGAATTTTTTAAATCAAATTAATTCCCTGTCACTTAGAGACCATCAAGCTTCAGATGATCATGCAACAAAGGTTCCATTCAGTTCCAGATGAAGACACCACCCCTGGCCATCACGGAGCTACCCTACCTCCACCAGACTGAGCCGGGCAAGAGTTCTGTGATCCCACATAGGTAGGGACTACGCCCCAAGCCAGCATGAAGCAGTTACAGAAAAAAAGACAATTGGTCCCTCTGCCTCCCTTAAAGATTTATGGGGATCATATCTCTCAGGGGGAAGATGAGGCAGGAAAATAGGGTCTGGAGGCAGAGAACATAAGGCCGATTCACACTTCCGCTGTGACAGAAAATATTCTCTCCATAGGACATAGGTCAAGTGAATGACTTTGTAACTGTACTTCATCCTCTCCACTTACATAGGGCATACCCCAAGTAACCAGTGGAATCCTCTAGGGGGTATTGAAACTCCCAAAGATCCTGTAATGAGGACTTTGAGCCCCGAAGCTCAGGCCCGCTCTCACACTGTGGAGTATACTTTTATGTTCAATAAATTGTTTCATTTTTTCCTTAGTTTGTTTGTGCTTTTTGTCCAATTCTTTGTTCAAGACACCAAGAACCTGGGCACCCCCCACCGTTAACAGATGGAGTGGATGTTACCATCCAAAATCATTGTTTGCCTGTGTTTCCTCTGCAAAATGTTGATTAATGAGAGAAAAGGATTTGTGTGACTAGTCTTGGGTGTAGGGACTCTGGTATAATTTTTGCTATAATAATTGGATTTTCTTGCTATTGGAATAAGTACACCACTAGAAATTCTAACCATTGGTGGTTAAAAGATGGATTCTTCAAATTAAAATAACTCCTAAATTAAAAAAAAAAATCTCTCATTCTAAGCAATTGCCTATTTGTACTTTTAGGAGATCAGAAAAAAAAATTTTTTAAGACAAATAATAGTATCATGGCTAGCCTTAGAAATTCTGTCGGTGGCTGGGCACAGTGGCTCATGCCTGTAATCCCAGCACTTTGGGAGGCCGAGGCAGGCAGATCACGAGGTCAAGAGATCGAGACCACCCTGGCCAACATGGTGAAACCCCGTCTCTACTAAAAATACAAAAATTAGCTGGGTGTGAATGATACTCTTTGTCTCAAAAAAAAAAAAAAAAGAAAGAAAGAAAGAAAGAAAAGAAAAGAAAAAAAAGAAATTCTCTCGGCAAAATTAAAGAGCCAGAATCTGACCTAAAACAAAGCTCAAGTCTTTCCTAAGTTCAAACAGCCTACTTTGGAGCTGCTGTGGGACTCAATGAAGGCTGCTCCGCCATGTAGTCTGGTAGTTAAAATTCTGTGTTTTCACTGCCATGGCCCGGTTCAGTTCCCAGACAGGGAACCAGTTCCTGTGGTTTGATATTTGTGTGACTTTTGACGTTTTGGAGCACCCATTTGTTATCGATCGTTTCCCCTTCTATGAACAACTTTTGATTTCCTGTCTTCTTCCATCTCTAGGGGCAAACAGCTTTTGGTCCTTGTATATAAATCACCAGCTAAGAAGCTGAGACCCTGAAAAATATGGCCAGATCAAGGTGGGTTGTTTTCCTGTTGTGACTAGCAAAAGCATCTTTTCTTTGAACCATTTTTAGGGTGGTTCTGGATCTTGTAAGAACTGCTTTGCACCTCACTGGAGATGCCCCATGTGTCCTTGGTGAAGGTATGTTTGTTAAAGCTTATTGGTTTAGTGAGTCACTTGGAGGGTAGCTTTGGTTAAAAAAAAGTTCAAAAGTCTGGAATTTCAGCTGTTTTTCCTGGCTAAAATCTGACATAAGATATTTAAAAGAATTTTTTAAAAGGTGTTCTATGGTCCGAGGTCAGCTTAGTTAAAAGCTGATATTCAAGCCCTTTCTCCCTATTTGCTGTCTTCAGTGTTAGATGAAGAAATCTAGGCCAGGTGTGGTAGCTCACATCTGTAATCCTGCACTTTGGGAGGTCAAGGCAAGTGGATCATTGAGGTCAGGAGTTCAAGACCAGCCTGACCAACATATTGAAACCTGTCTCTACTAAAAACAAAAAATTAGCTGGGCCTGGTGGCACATGCCTGTAATCCCTGCTACTCGGGAGGCTGAGGCAGGAGAATCACTTGAACCTGAGAGGTGGAGGTTTCAGTAAGCCAAGATCCCGCCATTGCACTCCAGCCTGGGCAACAGGAGCAAAACTCCATACCAAAAAAAGAAAAGAAAAGAAATCTAGAGGGAACTACTAATGACTCAGACCCCTTAGGTAATACAGAAAGAGTCACCACTCATTTGCTTTTAAGGTCTGAAGAGTCGTAGACACGCTCCTCTCAGGTCTAAAGCTCTACTGTCTTTTACATCAATTACCCGATCTCCTTGGCTTTTAGAGGTACCAGAGATTATTGGTGAACCATGAGACAATCTTGTATTGTATGTAGGATGACTGGTGGATCACTGGTGAGAGCTGCATTCTCGGGGTGGGGGGTGGGGGCGCTGACAGTTGTTGTGAAATTGCCTTTGCAAAAATCATAACTGAGAAAATAATTTTGTCATGAAAGAGATCACACCTAACCAACCCCATCTTCCTTCTAACCTCTAAACTGTCTTTGTTCATTCCTGGATGTAGGCCAAACTAGCCTTGGGAAGGAATTTAGTTTATAGTTTAAATTCTGAAACAAAATGGATGATAGCCCTTTCCCCCCAAAAAAATCTTTCTTGCCTGGGAACCAGTCTGCCTTTGTAGGACTAACAAATTAGCTACAAAATTAGACATCACTGTGTAGGGGCCACGCAGCCTCTGGCTGCAAGAGTCTGAACCTCCCCAGATTGCTCCTGGGAATAACATCACTGTTGTAAAATCTAAGATCAGTGCTTGAAATATTTTGCAGGCCCTGCATTCCGATGCAGCAGATGACACCACCCAGACTGATTATCCGGCTCAGACAGTTCTGCGATCCCACTCAGGAAGAGAAGTCAACAAGAACTCACTTCCCCTCGTAATCTCATCTTCAACCCACCCAATCAGCACTCCCCACTTACTGAGCCCATACCCACCAAATTATCCTTAAAAACTCTGATCCCCGAATGGTCCAGAGGACTGATTTGAGTAATAATAAACCTCCAGTCACCCCACACATCCGGCTTTGTATCAATTACTCTTTCATGATTGCAATTCTCCTGCCTTGATAAACCCATTGTGTCTAAGCAGCTGGGAAGGTGAATCATTGGGTGATTACAGTTGCAATGAATGGTAGTTACTACAAGGAAATACTCATTTCCTTGTGCATTTATTGTTTTTTTATTTAGTCTTTTTTTACATTTTAATTTAATTTAATTTACAATTCCAGAATACATGTGCAGGATGTGCAGGTTTGTTACAAAGGTAAATGTGTGCCATACTGGTTATATAACTGCCCAAGGGGTTCAGCTTACAGTGCTGCCTAGGCAGAACCAATTTATCAAGACAGGGTAATTGCAACAGAGAAAGAGTAATTCATGCAGAGCTGGCTGTGCAGGAGACCAGAGCATATTTTTGGTTTGTTTTTGTTTTTGTTTGAAACAGGGTCTCACTCTGTTGCCAGGCTGGAGTACAGTGGCACAATCTCAGCTCACTGAAACCGCCGCTTCCTAGGTTCAGGTGATTCTCCTTCCTCAGCCTCCTAAGCAGCTGGGATTACAGGCACCTGCCACCATGCCCAGCTAATTTTTGTATTTTTAGTAGAGACAAGGTTTCACCATCTTGGGCAGGCTGATCTCAAACTCCTGACCTCAGGTGATCTGCCCACCTTGACCTCCCAAAGAGCTGGGATTACAAAAGTGAGTCACTAGGCCTCGCCCCAGAGTTTTACTATTAATCAAATCAGTCTTCTTGAGCATTCAGGGATCAGAGTTTCTGGTGGGTAGGAGGTAAGGAAGTGGAAAGTGCTGATTGGTCAGGTTGGAGATGGAATCATAAGGGGTCCAAGTGAGTTTTTCGTGCTGTTTTCTGTTCCTGGGTGAGTTGGCAGAACTGATTGAGCCAGATTACTGGTCTGTGTGCTATCAGCTGATCCATCAGTAAAGGGTCTGCAAAATATCTCAAGCTCTGGTCTTAGATTTTACGATAACGATGTTATCTCCAGGAGCAATTTGGGGAGGTTCAGACATTTGAAGCCAGAGGCTGCATGACCCCTAAACTGTAATTTCAGATCTTGTAGCTAATTTGCTAGTTCTGCAAAGGCAGACTGGTTTCTAGGCAAGAAAGAGGGTTTTGCAGGAAAGAGCTGTTATCAATTTTGTTTCAGAGTCAAACCACGAGCTAATTTCCTTCCCAAAGTTATTTTGGCCTATGCTGAAGAATGAACAAGGACAGCTTAAAGGTTAGAAGCAAGATGCAGTCAGTTAGGTCTGATTTCTTTCACTGTCATAATTTCCTCAGTTATAATTTTGCAAAGGCAGTTTTAGTTTGCTACACCTATCAACTAATCACCTAGATATTAAGCCCCACATGCATTAGCTATTTATCCTGAGGGTCTCCCTCCCCTCACCCACTCCCAACAGGCCCCAGTGTGTCCATGTGCTCTTATTGTTCAGCTCTCACTTATCATCGAGAACATGTGGTGTTTGGTTTTCTCTTCCTGTGTTAGTTTGCTGAGGATAATGGCTTCCGGCTCCATCCATGTCCCTGGAAAGGACATTATCTTGTTCCTTTTTATGATTGCATAGTGTTTCGTGGTATATATGTACCACATTACCACATTTTCTTTATCCAGTCTATCACTGATAGGCCTCTGGGTTGATTCCATGTCTTTGCTATTGTGAATAGTGCTGTAGTGAACATACATGTGCATGTATCTTTATAATAGTATGATTTATATTCCTTTGGGTATATACCTAGTAATTGGGTTGCTGGGTCAAACGGTATTTCTGCGTCTTTTGAGGAATCACCACACTGTCTTCCACAATGATTGAACTAATTTACATTCTCACCAACAGTATAAAAATATTCCTATTTCTCCACAACTTCCCTAGCATCTATTGTTTCTTGACTTTTTAATAACCACTATTCTGACTGGCATGAGATGATATCTCATTGTAGTTTTGACTTGTATTTCTCTAATGATCAGTGATGCTGAGCTTTTTTCATGTTTGTTGGCTGCATGTATGTCTTCTTTTGAGAAGTGTCTGTTTGTGTTCTTTGCTTACTTTTTAATGGGGTTGTTTTTTTCTTGTAAATTTGGTTAAGCTCCTTGCAGATTCTGGATATTAGATCTTTGTAAGATGGATAGCTTGCAAAAATTTTCTCCCATTCTCTAGGTTGTCTGTTCACTCCGATGATAGTATCTTTTGCTGTGCAGGGCTCTTTAGTTTAATTCCATTTCATTTGCCAGTTTTTGCTTTTGTTATAATTGCTTTTGATGTTTTCATCATGAAATCTTTGCCAGTATCTATGTCCTTAAATGTCCTAAATGTTCTAGATGTAGATGGCCATACTGCCCAAAATAACATATAGATTCAATTATTATTTTTTTTTTTTGAGATGGAGTTTTGCTCTTGCTGCCCAGGCTGGAGTGCAATGGTGCAATCCCAGCTCACTGCAATCTCCACCTTATGGGTTCAAGCAATTCTCCTGCCTCAGCCTCCACAGTAGCTGGGATTAGAGGCATGCACCACCACACCCAGCTAATTTTGTATTTTTACTAGAGATGAGGTTTCACCATGTTGGTCGGGCTGGTCTTGAACTCCGACCTCAGGTGATCTGCCCACCTCAGGCTCCCAAAGTGCTGGGATTACAGGCATGAGCCACCACACCCAGCCTTATAGATTCAATGCTATTCCCATTAAACTATCATTGATATTCTTCACAGATTTAGAAAAAAACTACTTTAAAATTCATATGGGACCAAAAAAGAGCCCAGATAGCCAAGACAATTCTAGCAAAAAGAACAAAGCTGGAGGTATAATGTTGCCTGACTTCAAACTATACTACAAGGATACAGTAACCAAAACAGCATGGTACTGGTACAAAAACAGACACATGGACCAATGGAACAGAATAGAGATATCAGAAATAAGACTGCACCTCTACAACCATCTGATCTCCAACAAATCTGACAAAAACAAGCAGTGGGGAAAGGATTCCCTATTTAATATACGGTGCTTGGAAAACTGGTTAGCCATATGCAGAAAATCAAAACCAGACCCCTTCCTTACACCTTATATAAAAATTAACTCAAGACATATTAAAGACTTAAATGTAAAACTCAAAACTATGAAAATCCGTGGGGCCCGGGTATGGTGGCTCACGCCTGTAATCCCAGCACTTTGGGAGGCTGAGGTGGGTGGATCATTTGAGGACAGGAGTTCAAGACCAGCCTGACCAACATGGTGAACCCCCATCTCTACTAAAAACACAAAAAAATGAGCCACGCATGGTGGTACATGCCTGTAGTCCCAGCTACTCAGTAGGCTGAGGCAGAAGAATCACCTGAACCCAGGAGGCAGAGGCTGTAGCAAGCTGAGATCACACCACTGCATTCCAGCCTGGGCAACAGAGCAAGACTCCATCTCAAAAAAAAAAAAAAAAAAAGATCCTTGTGCATTTAAATAAAAGTGAAGGTATGCACGCTTGGAGTCATGAGAGTGCTCACCACCAAGGGATAAAACTCTTATGGGGGAGGGGCTGTTCACAGAGGGGGCTGATTGACATTGGGTTACCTACCAGCCAGGAGATTGTCTTAGTAGTGAGGTACACTGGGGAAGCCTGTGTGATCTGGTGTCATGGTGTTTCTTTACTTCTTTTTTGGGGAGCCAGTATTCAATATAAAAGAGAGATGCTTGATTTTTAAAGATTTAGATGTGTTGTCCTCCAGTTGTGCCTGCTTTTTACATATTTAAATATTAGGCCCTGGAAGCTGCAAATATCTTCTTTGCCCTATTCATTAAAGGGCTCCACCTGAAGTAGTAATACTTTTTTTTTAGAGTCAAACTTTTTTTTTTCTTTTGAGCTATTTATAGCTTACAACAATTTGGGCAAAGTACACTTTTTTTTTTTTTTTTTTTTTTTTTGAAACCAGGTCTTGCTCTGCCACCAGGCTAGAGTGCAGTGGCACAATCTCAGCCCACTGCAAACTCCACCTCCTAGGTTCAAGTGATTCTCATGCCTCACCCTCCATAGTAGCTGGGATTACATGTGTGTGCCACCACACCCACCTAATTTTTGTATTTTTAGTAGAGATGAGGTTTCACCATGTTGGCCAGGCTAATCTCAAACTCCTGGCTTCAAATGATCCACCTGCCTCAGCCTACGAAAGTGCTGGGATTACGGGTGTGAGCCACCATGCCCAGCCAAGTATATTTTTGTGAACAAAAATGGTGCCTTTCTCTCTACCTGATTCCTCCAGAATTCAGAAACTGTTTGTGAGTATTCTTATTTTATAGCAATAAAGGAATTTACATAAGTTCAATAATTATCTGTTTTCTTTTACAATAGGACATAATTGGAGACACTGGTAAGATTCCCAAGGCTTTGAGTGGAATGACATCTTTTCAAATATAACCAGACTGCTTTAAGGAATTAACTTGACTTTACAGGACTAGCCTGGTACCTTGTCTACATGGTTCTCTTACAAGGTTCCTGACCTTGTGGTAAGTAAAAAAATACTGCTTTCTGATAGGGCCAGGAACCTCCAGATATTTGGGGACCTCAAAAAGAGAGGAATTCACCCAATTCATAAGTAATTAAAGGTATTAAAGGCACAGTCTTGAGTTTTTGGCTTGGCTTTATAACTTCAAGAAGCTTTTAAAAGTCTAATCTGCAATTCCTTATGATTGAGTTCCAGCCAAACCAACTTAAAAAGGTGCCCCATTAATAGCCTATAAAGACAGAAAAAATAAATAAAAAATAAAACAGGAAGCCTATATAGCCAATCACTATTCTTGTTATATTTTATGGAAATAATCAGGCCAAATATAATACTAAAATTTATTTAGTATTGGTCTTAGGTAAATTGGTCCTACCAAAGATTTATCTATCTATCTTTGGTAGAAATGGGAAACTGGAGAGAGAAATTTAGTTTCAGAGAAAAACTATAGCACACCTGTTATTAGATTCTAGCCCAGACCATTGTTTTTGAGTTTTATTATTTTCCTACCAATTGGACTAAATCCTGAATTATTTCATGGCTAAAATAAGTTTCAAAAGAAGAACCTGGATTTAATTTTCTTCATGATGTTTTTAATTGGCTTTCTAAAGGAACAGATTTGGGTGTTTTTGTTTTTCCATTCTGGCATACCAATTCTCTTTGGTTATAATCCTTATGTGTTACTTCTGAGAAAACTAAAATCATGGTGTTTATGTTTCAACAGGCAACAGCAGCTACATAAATCAATGGCTTGACTGAGTTCTCACTTCTGCCACTCTGTGACGCCAACCCAAATCAGCTTTGGGGCGCTCTTTTAAAAAATCCTTACTGAGACCGCCTCTCCTTTCCCCCTTTGACATGGGATAGGAGTATCTGGAAACGAGCCTTCCCAGTGACAAGGGACACTTTGACAGTCAGATTTTGATCGTAAGTGCTTTCAAGAAGAAAGATTTTCATCAAAAGGGGGGAATAAAAAAGAAAAAAACCCTTTTATCTGAGGAATGTGAGTCTCTTTAAATTATCAGGCCCAGAAAGGCATTTAAAATGTAACACCAGTCATGTCTCACTCCCCCTTGAGCGAAATAATTACCACTTGAAGCCACGTTATGTGGGCCATAGACCATCTTGATGCCAAATAGCCACAAAATACCATTTAGCAATGTATAGTCAATCGCCACCCAGTGTTATTTTTTTAAACCAATGAGAATTACTGACAAATAACTTTGGTAATCAACCCTTCTCCTGATTTGTTCTTTTTTTTTTTTCTTTAAAACCTTGAGCCACTCTTTTGTTCTCCAGAGCAAGTCCCAAGGCAACCTGGAAGTGTGTCCTAGGATGTAGTCCTCAACCTTTGTGCTTGAATAAATTCTCTTTAAACTATATTCTGACCTTTTTTTTATTATTATTATTTTATATTGACATTCAAGGTCTTGCTCTTGAATAAAAACTTTAAATAATACATGCTTCTAAGACACATACCACATCCTCTGCTTGAAATTGAACTAAAGTAAAAGACTAGACTATTTTTGTAGACAAACTTCTTAGTGTTACACTTGATCTGTTGTTTCAGCCATTTCAAAATATTTTGAATTTGAATTTTGTAACAACATCATTTCATTGATCAGCATCTTACAGATGTCAGCATAGCAGTCATTGGTGAAACTGTTGAAAAATTTAGGGCTGAGGGATCACCCTCTAAGTTATTCCTCCTAATACATTTTTTCTTGATTTGGAATATTTCTTAACTAGCACCATTTCAGTTTTTCAGCAAGTTAAAAATCCCCCTCTCTGTCATAAGCAGCCCACAGTTCTTTCAAAAGACTGAAAAGAGATTCTTGGTCATGCTAAAATCCTAATACTCTTTGTACATAAAATTCTTTTGACTTCCAGTAAGTGGCCCTTTAAAAAAGGGAAAATGTACTTAGGTTGGTATGGCTTATTCTTACTGAACTCATACTATTCCTAGGATCACTACTTACTTTATAAATTAGAAAAACTATCTTTAAAATTATTAGTTCTAGTCTTATTGACTGTTCATTATATTTATTCTTTTTGCACAATTTCTTAAAGATTACTGATGTCATTTTACTTAAATCAATGAAAATACCAAATGATAAAATGAATAGCTATCATGTATTTATTATGTCCCAGATACTACGTTAAAGTGCTTTACACTGAATTATCACTCTAGCCCTGTGAGGTAATTACTACTGAAATTTATTACTGTCAAACCATTTGCCAGGAGAACACAGTAGATACTACATCTGACTCCACCAAAACCTGTTTTCTCAATCAATATGATATTACCATCCCTTGGGATACAATGATTTAGATGTGGAATTTTAAACAAGTTGGGCCTCCAATTCCTTATTATTTCTATCCTTTTCACTCAACTCTGATGGGCCATTTCTTTGCCCAGGGGGGATAAAGGTAGTAAAACAGGAGTAGAGAAGTTCTGCTTCTTCATTGTTGTATGTTAACCTAGCATCATTATTTTCGAGCTGTGGCCTTTCTCTTCCCAGAACTCTTTCTGATCTGAATTTAATGTTTTCTTTAGCTTTTTTTTTTTTTTTTTTTTTTTTAAGGAGATGGTCTCACTCTGTTGCCCAAGCTGGATGCAGTGGCTCAACTGTAGCTTACTGCACTTTGACCTCCTAGGCTTAAGTAATCCTCCTCCCACCTCAGCCTCTTGAGTAGCTGGGACTATAGACACACACTACCATGCCTGACCAATTTTTAATTTTTTTTGTGTGTGTGGAGTCTTGCTGTATTGCCCAGGCTGATTTCCAACTCCATGCCCAGCCATTCTTTAGTATGTTTGTCTTGTTCGAAGCTTTAGTCTTCATTCCCAGTGTTCTTTGCTGAGTTACTCCAATACCTTGGGGGTATATCATCCTGTCTACCTTTCATCCATGCTCATCAGAAAGCTTGTTATTTATCCTAATTGGTCTCATTGAATTCCTTTAGCTTTTCTTCCTCAGTGGAATGATTGCAATGATCGGAATCAAAATGTGCAAAATATTTATTTTCATTGTCTACCTTACTTCTAATGAAGTCACCATCATGGCATCAGTTAGCAAGCTTTTCCACTGGGCTAATAAGAACTAGTGCACTTCAGGGAAAGCCAAGCTTGTCCTGCATTGTCTAGCCGTTCTCTACTACCTGCATTTGGGAATAGGACTTTGCTTGGTGATAATGTGTGTCCTCTAGTAAACTCTTCTTGCATTCTCAGGAATTTTCCTGGGTAGGCAGCACACTTAGAAAATCAAGAAAATGAGCCACCATGACTGTATCACATAGAAAACTTTCCAAGTTGTTAGGTTCTGATGTGGAGAAGAGAAAGGACATAGAGCAGAGGTAACAACACAAGTGTACAGCGAGTCCACCACGTGTAAGGTGGAAATAGTGCCATTTCTTAAGTTTTAATTTTCTCAAATGAAAAAAGGGATAAGTATGGGACAATGAGATAATGCATATGTTCATTACTGTGATTCGAGTGCTCCTTAGCACAGATGTTAATATTATCATTATTCAACTCCTTGGCCCCATGTGAAATTCTGATCAGCTGCCCAACGGCATAGCCACAGCTTGTGACTCCTGGCGAAGACACTCACTCACCTTCTCAAGGTTTTGTGAACTTTCTCCTCATCCTCCAGGTGGTTCACTCTTGTTTACTTTTGAGCACAAAACAGAAGCCAGATGATTAAAAGACACTGCTTATAGTTGTAAATATGTTTTGACATACTGTCTTTGAGTTTTAAAACCTGCGAGAGAGAAATTAACTCATGAAAGGGCTGGTTTCTTCCCACACTTACAAATCTTCATTAGCCTTCATTTCTCAAAAAGCCTGAAAATATATAGGAACAAAGAAGTGAAGTGAGTTTATGCTGAAAAGAAAAAAGCAAAGCCAGATCTTCTGCTGTAGGGTCTCCCTGGTTTGTGGTCATAGTTCTGTCTTGGATTATCACACAGTTTGGGAAAGTCAGTTCAACCCAACTAAAATAATACGAAGGTAGCTCTGTGTCATGAGTCCAAAAACATGGTATTAGTTTCTGTTATTGCTGTAACAAATTACTTACCATAAACTTAGCAGCTTTAAATAGCACACATTTATTATCTTACAATGCAAATTTATATTTTGGTGGCCAGAAGTCCAAAAAATCAGTGTCCCTGAGTGAAAATGAAGGCTGGTGCTTGATTTCAAAATCCCAGGACTGCATCCTTCCTGTAACTTAGGGCCCTTCTTCCATTTTCGAGGCCAGCGATGTAGCATCTTCAAATCTGACTCCCTCTTTCATTCTCTCTCTGACCTCTGCTCCATCGTCACATCTCCTTCTCTGACTCTCCTGCCTCCCTCCTTGGGATTACATTGACAACCTTTGGGATTACATTGAGCCCGTTCAGATAATCCAGGATAATCTCATCTCAAGATCCTTAATTTCACATGTGCACAGTCCCTTTTGCCGTTGAAGGTAACATATTTATGGAATTTCTGAAATTAGAATGTGTGGACATCTTCAGGATCCATTATTTTGTCTACCATGGGTGTGGATTATACGTTTTTTCCACAGTCATAGGACCCAGATATTATCAGACCCAGTTTACATTTTTCAGTCAAGACTTCTAATGGGACAAGTTGGCATTCAGAGAAGCTGAAGTTAATCAAATAAAAAGCAGGAATCAGCATGCACTTTATCACATCACCAAGAGAATCAAAACAGTATGATAGTAAATTTGACTTCTTATCATGTTGAATTCTTCTCTCAGTGGTACGTTATCAGAAAGAGGCAGTATTGTTATAATGTAATTTATATAGTGCCTTCCCCTGAGTGATGAACAGAATATTCCCTTAGCATCCTCAGAGAATTAGTCTCTATCTCTTTTTATCCCCGCTCAGGCACTCCAGCAATATAATATCCAGCAATATAATATCTGTGTGCAAGAAATAAACCAGAGTCACTAAATTTAAGGAGGTTCATTTAAAGAAACTCATTTGAAAATGCTCTTCTTTGGGTATGATAGAGCTGCTGACCCACATTAGATTAATGAGGTCAGTTAGCCTTTACATAGTAATTACCACTCAGGTAGCTTTGAATAATATTCTTTTAATGCATGTGCCTTGAAAAGAGATTTTCAATTTAAATTCATGCCACATAGTAGCATTAAGAAAATATGCACCTAGCAATTCTTTCTGCAATGTGGCTTTGGGTATAGCAATGATATTGGGTAGATAAAGCTTAAAGACTTTGCCTTGATTAGTTGATTATTCACATTCGCACGTTGTTAAAAGCTACATGGGTGTTTTCCATTTGGAGAGGCTGTTGGTAACCCAGAATGCCAAGCATCATTGAGAGTAACGCCCTTTCTTCCTCTAACCTGTCAATATCAATTCCCACATTTTAGATTCATACCGGTCCCAGTACCTAACCATGGACTCCTACCAGCCATCAGGACTATTTGAAGTTTTTCACCGTGTGCTTCTCTCCAACAACATCCCTATATTTTATCTTAATAAGGACAATAGCTATCACTGATATTTGCTAGGTTCTAGGCATTTCTCATTCATCACTCCTAATTGTTACATTATTATTCCAATAGTTAACTTACTAACAAATATCTGTTGAGATATTTTCTCTAAATACTAGATAGAGTCAAGCGAGTATCCTTATCTTTATGAAATAGTTGACGAAAGTGAGACTTAGGGGAATTAAGTGGCTAGCCCAAGGCCCTGCAGTGCATGGGTATAGGCAAAGCTCAGAGTCTGCCAGGCTCAACAGCGTGGCTCAGCCCACCCCACCAAGCCGCTCCAGCTGTGGCACCGGAACTGCTGTCTGATTTGGTTGCTATGTTTGAAAACCCATTCAACTATTTAGGGAATAGGGTTATCACTGATATCAGAACCATCAAGGAATATTAGGATTTTTTTTTTAGAAATGAGGCTGGGAAGTAGAAAACACAATTTCTCAGAGCACAGGTCCCACTATTAGTAATGAAAGGCTTTAATTTTTTTTTTTTTTTTTTTTTTTTGAGATGGGGTTTTTCTCTGTTGCCCAGATTGGAGTGCAGTGGTGCAATCTTGGCTCACTGCAACCTGCACTTCCTAGGTTTAAGTGGTTCTCCTGCCTCAGCCTCCAGCGTAGCTAGGATTACAGGCGTGCCGCTGGGATTACAGGTGTGCCACCACGCTAAATTTTTTGTATTTTAGTAGAGATGGGGTTGCACCATGTTGGCCAGGCTGGTCTCGAACTCCTGACCTCAAGTGATCCACCCACCTCAGTCTCCCAAAGTGCTTAGATTACAGGCATGAGCCACCACACCCAGCAAAAGGCTTTAATTTATTTTTAACTTCAGGATTCTGATGCACATACAAAACAGCACAAGAAAGCTGATGTGCTACTGAAGTGAATACATACAAATGAGAGCCAGTTCTCGGTGTGTCCCTTCTGCTTTCTCTCAGTCCCTGATGCTAAACTGTAAGTTGTTCACTGACATTAGAGTGTTTCATAGTCTTTCATCTCACGTGACACTGAACAGAAAAAACTCTGAGTAAATTTGGGCTATGGCTGAGAGCTGGACATTTGGATGGTCTGGAATATGGAGATAATTTGTTTGTTTGTTTGTTTCTTTTTCTGTTTTTTTTTTTTTCAAGGTTTAAAGTCTCATATTGGGAATATAAAAATGGTACATTTCTGGAGAGCAATTTGATAACATGTTTCAATATTTTTTTCTTGACAGTGTCTCACTGTGTCACATAGGCTGGAGTGCAGTGTAGCAATCATGGCTCACCACAGCCTCAATCTCCCAGACTCAAGTGATTGTCCCACCTCAGCCTCCCAAGCAGCTAGGGTACAGGGATGCACCACCAAGCCCTGCCAATTTTGGTATTTTTTGTAGAGATGGAGTTGTACCACATTGCCCAGGCTGGTATTGAACTCCTAGGCTCAAGCGATCTGCCTGCCTCAGCCTCCCAAAGTGCGGGGATTACAGGTGTGAGCCACTGTGCCCAGCTTGTTTCACTAATTTAAATGTGATTTTCTAACAAAAAGCAAATAGACAAAGCTGTAGGTATAAGAATGCTTGGTTATAATATTGGTTATAAAAAGCAAATAGATAAAGCTGTAGGTACAAGCATGCTTGGTTATAACTTTGGTTATAACCAAAAACTGCAAATAATCTAAATATATATCAATAAGGTAGTCATTAAATAAGTTGTGCACATCCATGAATGTACTACATCAATAATTATATATAAATACATTTATATTGTATTTTTAAAAATAAAGATTGTAAAACAGATTATAATCCTACTTTAAAGTGTGTTTGTATTATCTGGATGGCCATATGTCAAAACATGTTAACTGTGATCATCACCAAGTATTGGGATTGAGGATGATTTTAACTTCTTTGTACATTTCTTTATTATCTGAAATTTCTTCTTTTATTTTCTTTTATCTCCATTTCCCATGTAGATCACCCAACACCTCCTCCCCCTATCACACACACACATTATTGTAATGTATTCATATAAATCTTTTACTTTGTATGTATTTCTACAAAGTATATTTTTGTATTTTGTGTAGGTATTTAGATTTACTTAGATAGTATGATATCCTGTTCCTTACATTTTTACATAACACTATAATTTTTAGATCTATGTTGCTATGTGTATACCTAGTCTACTGCATACAACTGCAAAGTTGTTTTATAATACAGGTATTATGAACTCTAAACAGGTGCTACCTTCACAATTAGATAAAAATAAAGTAAAGCTATTTTTATTGTGGGGAAAAAAGAAAGAAAACTACACTTCTTCAAACCTAAAAGCATACATAAAGTTGCAAATTATTGCACATAATTTTGTCAATGGAATTATCCAAATGAAGAAATATTCATTACACTGGAGATTTTGTTTTACCAAGCATCTCTACATTTAAAAAGTATTTGGATACATGGAACTCTTTTCTATAAATATAGAAAATTCAAAGAAGAGAGAATATTTATTTCTATGTAGACTCTAAAATGCTTGACTTAATTTAGAAGGCAAAAATTTTAAAAGACAAAGTTATTTTGAAAGCTAAAAGAAGTGAAAGAAATTATTACAGTGTGTTCTCACTATATATTAAAAATGAAATTAAAATCATTTAAAATAAAAGAAATATGACATTGTAATACAAACAGAAATTAAGGAAAATCCCAAAAGGATAGGAAACAGTTGATGGACAGCACAGGAATATGAAAAGACAGAGGAAGCAATAAAGCCTATTGGGAAAAACTGAAATTTATATATTGAAAGTTCATAATTTTTAACATAAAAATCTAATAATAACTGCTAATCCCTTACCGTTCTTTAAACTTTAATTTAAGGATAAAAATAGAACTTCAAGAGTAACTTTATTCAGTCATATTTTTTATAACAAAGATATCAAATACTCTCAGTAAAGATTTGTGTTTAACTTTCAAACTTTTCTTCAAAACAATTATCATATTCCTAGGTGAGAAGTATGAAAGAAAATTGCATATGACTATATACTATGAGGGGAAATGGCAAGATGAGAGTCGTATTTCAAAGCAGATGTTACTAAAGTATTATAAGTCAAGTAAAGGTCAGAAAAAGCTTTCTTCTCTTTCTTATTTAGGCTAGTTTTTACTAGTTGAGAAGGTTTCTAATACAGCATTAGAAGAGAAAACCAAATTACTCTTACTAAGAGTATTTTGTTGAAAACCTGGCCTCCTTTTTCTACCACGTTCCTGAATATTGGGTTTCAGAATGAAGTAATTAACCTAGGAAAAATAAATAGTTTTCAGGGACCCAGAGCCAGGTCAGAAAAACAAATTAAAGTACAGAAGCTTAAGTGTGAAAACAACACATAAAATAGTGATTTGGGAGTCCAGGGCCAAATGGGAAGCACTGAGGGGAAAGGCCCAGCACAATGACCAGATTATCTAGGGAAACGGTCACAGCAGTCTTGATTTCTCTGGAAACTCGAGTTAAACAGAAGCTAAGACTATAGGATGTGTCTTGAGTAAGAGGCCTCTTGAATTTACTTTAGACTCTAACACAAAAACACTAAAGATTAGGAAAATCATGGATTTTTATGAGTTGATGTAACTTTAAAGATGCAGTCAGCATTTCATTCATTTTTAGGCATAATGGCATAATGGTTATGCTAAAGATTCTTGTATCTCACAAAGTTCAAACTTTGTAAACTTTGGCAATTTATTTAGCTTCCTCACCTCATAGGATTATTAATAGGATTAAACAAAATAGGCCTTCTAAATGGCTTAGGACAAGTTCTGGCACATAGCATGCATTTAGTTAATGTTAGATAGTGCTGGTAGAATTACCATTTGAACATCTATCTGCCTGGGACTGATATCTGAATTGATATACCAATTAAAATTGTTATACTGTAATGTTTTAGATATATCATATTGAATCTAAAGAAGACTTTATTTACTAAGATATGAAACTTGCACAGATCTATCACTATTGACAATAGAAGGTAGACATCTTAGTCCACGAACTCAAGTATACAAGAAATGTTGTTTTAATTTCTATTTCAGGCCCCCATCACACTAGATGCTGGAAAAGTAATCTCAGTCAACTCAAGGTTCGCTCTCCCAAACCCAATTACACTGGGATTACATGTATGTTCTGGGGGCTATCATCTGTTGTTAGTTATCAATATCTGACCATCCTACTATCTGCTGAGACGTATGTTCTGGTTGCCAGTCCACAAAGCTGACAGTTGTGTCCTCCTTGGATTGGACACTAGTTTCTGTCACTTTTGGGAGAGTGATAAAATTAATGAGACACTAAAAGTCCCTACCCCAACCGTCTACTGGCCCCTGGCTTACGGGAAATGATCTACTGCTCCTCCAACCATTATGCTGGGCCACAAAGGTAGTCTGTGAGGCTATTTGAGTCCCCCTACGTAAATCTAATATATCATGCTGCCATCTTTACTTTATTGTTCCTGGGCTAGCATAGGGTAAACTCTGGGGGTGAACTCTAGCATAGAGTGAACATAGGGTGAACTGCAGATTAAATAGAAAAAAAGTGATGTTCCTTCCATTCTTGACTTCCCCAAAATTATGCAGAGGAAGATGTTCTGTTATCCCTTAAAGTTATACCCCACTCACCTTCAGAATGAATCCAAGAGAAAGCTGGGCACAGGTCCTTCTCCAAGTACCCAGCATCCAGGCTCTTTTCTTTTCCTCTGAGTTATCTCCTTTTCTACAAGTATAGAGAATCTTTTATCTTGGGGACAGGAAAAACTGGCTGTCACTTGTCAGTTGTTTTTCTACTTTTTTTTTTTTTTTGTCTCAAGGCTGGATCTTGGCTTCTAAAATTAAAAAAAAATAAAGATTTGAAAACTCTTCCAAAAGGAATGTCTAGTTCATAGTCTAGCTGCCTCAATGAGTAAAGTCATAGGGGAAAAAATAAACAAAACAAACAAAAATACTGATTAATATCTCAAAATACATCAAAATAGGGAAGGGTATCTGTTTTTTCCTTTTTATCTAAAACTACATTTTAAATACATATAAGTAAAATACTTCGGTTTTCAAAAATAAATAGTCTTCCAATTAAAATATTTTATTTTAGTTAAAAACATGAATTTCTTCATATATTATTGAAAAGTGCTGGATTTTATAATTTCCTTTCAGCCCAAATTACAAATATCAACTATACCTGTTACATGCGTGCAGATGGTTCTAACATCAGCTTGCCAGAGGAGGATTTCTCAGTGTTTTCAGTTCCTATCCTTGCCTTTTTATCTCCTTCTATCATCTCTGGTTGATCTGTTCCTCAGTGACTTCTTGTTATTCTCCAAATTTACTCCATCCTCTTTTTATAATCTACATTACAAAAGAATGTGTAGCTTTCCTTTATGTAAAATTTGATCATGTCTGCATGTTCTCTCCTTAAGAAGTTCAGACACAATAAATCTTCTGAGGAGTCTAGAGGAAACTTGAAAATAGCAACATTTGGTAATATAATTTGATGGTGGTAATATTAATTTTTAAAGCTCTTGATAATTTCAAAGACCCATACATTTACATGGCATTTTGATCACTGTTACCTAGGTCATCAGTGAGCCCCCGTGAAATACAATATAGTCATACTCATCTTTCTAGGACTTCTTCATGATAGAATGGGTAACAGAGACCAGCTCTTCAATCACCATTAAGTAAAAGAACAATAAGATAGTTGGCTGTTTTCAAACAGTAATGCATATTAAGACCATTCTGCTTTGCCACATACCATACACTATATGTCCACTATATAACAAAAGTATAAGTGTAGCAACAATTATGGGTAAAAATGTGTTTAGAATTGAATTATTTTAAGTTCATAGCAGAAAAGGGCTCCTTAACACGTTTAAGGAAGAAGACAGTGAATTACATTTTATATTTCTGAAAAAAAGATGTTTTTAAAAAGATAGCATGGAGGTATAACCTTCAACATTAGGAATTGAAGTAGGTAAAGCAATAAACCAACCTGGGTTCCAGTTCTGGTTCTACAAGTTACTTGTTGAGAAACTATGGGCAAGGCATTTAATATTCTGGGGGGGCTGTTTTTCCTTTTATAAGTTTAAATTTAGAAATAGAATCTCTAAGGTTCTTTCATTGTACCAATTATTTCCCTTGTTTAAAAATAGATAAGAACAAAAATTACAGAAATTTTAAAAAATGCAGAGTAAATCAGTTATGTAAAAAATTGTGGTAAAACCATTTTAGCTTTAAAACTATTTTTCTAGTTTCTAAATGGTAAAAGGTTTAAGTTTCCAAACTGATGAACATAGAAACTTAAAAAAAGAAAAGACTTTATTATGTATGTAATTTCTAAAGAATTGAAGCCATCTACTGTCATAAGGAGGTACTTCAGGCAAAATGCTGTCGGCTTAATTTTAATTCCTTTTTAAAGTACAAATTTTATAGCTATAACACGTAATATACAATGCAGGTTTATGCATATTTTTCTAAATCTTTAGAATATTATCAGCATTTTTTGTTTGTTTCCATTTTGTTTTGCTAAAGCGTGTAGGAATTTTTAAGGCATATGTTAGTTTATGAAAAGGTTTCCAAATTGAAACAAAGATTATCTTTTGAATTATCTGCTTTTATTATGTTAATTAAAACAAAACTTTATATAGAGTGTCTAAGTGCCTCTCAAGCTACATAAAAAAAAAAAATACCCAGTTGATGCATGGGAATTATAAAGATAATTTACAAAGTTGGTGAAGGAAACAACCTATACTGAAAGGCAATTAAACAAGAGCTATATTACATTACATTTAAAATAGGAAATATATGCGCAGAAAACCAAGTAATTATCATTACTCTTATTTGTCTCCTGGAATGAATTCTCCTAAAATTCGGATAGTGCCTCCTTTCCTTTCCTTTCCAACTTAAACAAGTTCTTCTTACATTTTGATATGTGTCATCACCTGGGGATCTTGTTAAAATGCAGATTCTTACTCAGAAAGCCTGAGGTGTGGCCTGAGATGCTAAGCTTCTAACCAGCTCCCAGGGGTTTCCCATGTTACTAGTCTTCAGATTGAGTGGCAAGGCCCTTAACTATGGGCAGCCAGGAGTTGAAATGACAAAAGATAAGAAGTGCCAGGATTTTCCTTTCAGTTTTATTCTACTACTTACTCAAAACCCCAACTGAAATTCTTAGCTTACTTACTTAGCTTAATTCTTAGCTTACTTTTCCATGCTTTCACTTTCTCCTCACTGGTGCCTACTCTATTCCCACAAAAGAAAAGTTCTTAAATACACACACCTGTTACTATCTAGCATGCCATAGGTAATACTATCCACATGACCCATAGGCCAAGGGTCCTCAAAGACTGGTTCCCTACTGTGCTTGATGAGAATGTTTCCTAGAAATAGCATCATGGTAAAGAGACTCTGAATGAAATGATTCTACTAAGGGGTAAATTGTGCCATAACTTAGGACAGTGAATAATCCTGCAATCATTTCAACTTGGCTTTAGAATGTATTATAATAGAATTTGCAGGAGGTTTATGTACTAATTACATTTTTTAAGGTAAATAAAATATATTTGTATGCTCTGACCATACACCAACTAACAGTGTTAGTGAGGAGGAGATAAGGAGAGGGGAGTCTGCTTGAAAGCACGAGAAAGTATATATAGGACAGTAGTCTGGGATAAATTGTTTTTACCCGTAATACATCTGTGGAAAGTCAAGATTTCATCTGTTAAGTTCCTACGCAACTCAATGCAACCAAAATAATACAAATGGACCTTGTATTATTTTTCCCCTTCTCAATGGATTAAAGTGCCATTAAGGATGTTTTGGGGGTACAAACATCTACCATGTATTGAACACATACTATGTATCTACATATAAACTAAGAAATCTCTATTCAGTGGCTTTGTAAGTTCTCACTATGAATCTATGTGCTAGGTGCCATTATGCCAATAAGAAAATACAACCTAGAGGAACTTTTTAATTGGGAAATCTTTTGAAAAAACTTAACCCAACAGAGAGGTTTGTGAAAAGCTCCATTGTATGGTTTATCCTACATTAATAAATAAATCCAATATATGTAAAACAACATATGAATAGGAAAACTTATGGTTATTATTCATTTCATGAAAAAAATAGCCAGTGATTGGACTTAAATGGTTAGTATATGTAACAGGGTTTTGTTTTTTTTTTTTTTTAGTTACATATATTTAACGTACACATAATTTTCCAGGTAAACACTTGCAAAAAGTTTGGCATGTCTACAATAACGCTGTTAATTTTCTATTCATTTTGATTATTTAGGAGATTGTCTTAGTCTGTTTTCTGTTGCTGTATTAGAATGCCTGTGGCTGGGTAATTTATAAAGAAAAGAGGTTTATTTTAGCTAATGATTCTGGAGGCTGGGCAGTCCAAGATCAGGTAACCACATCTGGCTGGCTGGCTTCTGATAAGGGCCTCATGCTTCATCATAAAATGCCAAAGAAGCAGAAGGGGAAGCAGGCAAGTGCAAGGAGACCAAACATGAGAAGCAGCCTCACTTTATATAACCACCTGGCCTTGCAGTAACTAACTAGTCCCACAGAGTTAGAACTCACTCCTTTGAGAATGGCATTAATTCCTCTTAACAACCTAATCACCTATCTTTTCCATGCTTTTACTTCCTGCTCAACACCACCACATTGGGAACCAAACCTCAACAAGAGTTTTGGGGGTAAGAAACCACAGCATTCTGCCCCTCAGTCCCCAAACTCATGTCCTTCTTACCATGCAAAATACAATCATCCCATCCCCCAAATCCCCAAAATCTTAACTTGTCCTGTACCAACTTAAAAGCCCAAAGCCCGAAGTCTCATCTGGGAAACTGAAATCAAAACAAGTTATCTACTTCCAAGACATAACGGTGGGACAGGCATTGGGTATACACTGCTATTCCAAAAGGGTGAAACAGGCAAGAAGGGAATAACAGGCCCAAAACAAGTTCAAAACGCAGCAGGGTAGACATTAAGTTTTAAAGTTGGAGAATAATCTCCCTAAACTCCATGCACACTAGGGTTGGAGGTACAGCCCCCAAGACATCAGACAGCGCTGCCCCTGTGGCTTTGCTGGTGCAGTCCACATGGCTGCTCTCATGGTTGGAGTCTGGTGCCTGTAGCTTTCCCAGGCAGGCATTACCCTCTGCCAGTGACTCTACAATTCTGGGGTCTCAAAGGTGGCCCAGCCCCTGTGGCTCTACTAAGCATTACCCTAGTAAGAGAATTCAGCAGTGGTTGCACCCTGTGACAAATCACTACCTGGGCTCCTAAGCTTTTCAATCACCCTCAGATAAAGTGGAAGAAGCCACACCTCCACAGTCCCTACATTCTGCACATGGAACTGCCAAGGCTTACAGCTTGCATCTTCTGCAGTTTGAGCATGAGCCACATCTGGGCCTGTTTGAACCATGCTGTGGTGCTGCCAAGGTTTACAGTTTGTACCATTTGGAGCAACAGATTGAGCTGTACCTGAGGTCAGTTAAGCCACAGCTGGCTGAGGAGTGCTGTTCCAGAATGCAGAGAGCAGAGAGACCCTAGGGCTCAAAATAGCAAGCCCTTGCTGCCCTCAATATCCTAACATTCTCAGACTGTGAGGGGAAAAGCAGCTTCAAAGATCTCTGAAATGCCTTCAGGGTCTTTCTCCCATTGTCCTGATGATTAGTACCAGGTTCCCTTCCAGTCATATTAATCTCTTTAGCAAACAGTCTTTGGGTGTTGCTGTGATGTATTCTATATTTTATTATTACTTTATTATGTATCTTGACTTCTCTACCAGAATATAAACTAAGCTCCACAAGAAAGTGTTTTCATCCTTTACAGTACCAAGTTCAGTGTTTTTCACTTAGCATATCACAGTAAGTCATGCTGAATTAAATTGCTATTTCTTTAGTGTCAACATCTACTTATGTAAAATGAGCAGACTCTAGTGCACCAATTTTTCATTTTAATGGTGTTTAAGAACCTTTAAAGGTTGTTGCATGATTGATTCAGATGCACAAACACACCAATTATAAAGAGGACTAAAATAAAGGGACTGATTGCCCTTATTTTTCAACACAGGGACAAAGATTTAGTTTTGTTCTAAGATTTTTTTTTTTTTTTGAGATGGAGTCTCGCTCTGTCACCCAGGCTGGCGTATGGTGGCATGATCTCGGCTCACTGCAACCTCTGCCTCCCGGGTTCAAGCGATTCTCCTGCCTCAGCCTCCTGAGTAGCTAGGATTACAGGTACACACCACCATATCCAGCTAATTTTTGTATTTTTAATAGAGACGGGATTTCATCATGTTGGTCAGGCTGACCTTGAACTCCTGACCTTGTGATCTGCCCGCCTTGGCCTCCCAAAGTGCTGGGATTACAGGCATGAGCCACCGTGCCTGGCCTAGTTCTAAGCTTTTTATCTAAGTTTAATTCATATGATGCCTCATAAATGTTTACCAATAATAACAATAACAATTTCATGTGGAAGTTTCTCCTCTTTACTTCTCTTATCTCCAAACTTTTTATGCTTAAAGAAAAAAATACTGATAGGGGTTGTCCCACATGACTCAACAGAAGCAGGTAGTGTATGCCACTCTCATGAAGAGAAATGGAATAGGCAAATAAATACAGCACCATCAACGGAAACATCCAAGTACATGCATTGGAACTCATCAAGGAAACAATTTGATGCATGGGGAATGGAGAAAAGCAAGGCAGGATGATTGCCCACCCAGGAGTGACATGGAGCCAGGAGAGCCTCCCTGGCCCAGGGAAGTGGTGAGTGAGTGACTCCTGGTACCCACACTTCTCCCACAAATCTTTGCAACCCTCGGGTCAGGAGATTCTCTCATGAATCCACTCCACCAGAGCTTGAGGGATAAACCTTAGTTTACAGCATACCACAGGCACTATATGGAACAAATACCTGCTTATCTCCTTGATAAGCCCTCTATCCCCTGCTCCTCAACAAGCAGAGCCCCAGGCTCATGCCAGCAGTGCAGCTATCCCACCCCACTGGCTGAACACTCCAGTCACAGTAGCTCTACATTTCTTGGAGGCAGAGCCCCCAAGGGCAACTCAAAGCCACTCCGACATTGCCTGTGCAGTGGTACTACCCCTGCTACTCTCAAGACTAATGAAGACCCCTAAGTGACTTATCCACACCTCCAACAAGCTGCAGTCAACTGAAGGAGAAGAGGCCAGTCTGTCTCCTATGTCCCACCCACATCCTCTTCTCATCACCAGGTAGGGAACCCTTGACTTGGGCCCACAGCACAGAACCCCACAACCCAAAACCATCCTGGGCTGATTGCACTGAGCAGTTGCTGACCTGCATCTCTCTGGGGGTGGAGCCCACAGGAAACAAGCAAAAGATCCTTGGTCACAACCACTATGGAGGTCCCTTTCTTGCTACTTCCAAGTTGAGGAGGAATCATAAACCCTGAGATTACTCCAGAGCTGTGGTGGGCAGCCTGGCAGAGGGGCCAAGCCACAATCTACAGCCAGTATTCAAGTGGAAGAGGAACCCACACTTTCAGAGCATTGAAGGGGAGCACAGCTGTAACTGTGGAAATATAAGGAAGCCACATAACTGAGCAAGAGACTACCTACCAACTGACTACGAGATTACACCCCAAAGCTTCAACACCAAAAATACCTTGCTAACATACCCACTGTGAAACCAAGACAAGAAGTCACCTACAAATAAAGACCCTGCACAAAGCCTTGGCCCTGTGAAAACATCTAGAAAACAGATCTACTGACCATACTGGATCTACACCACAGTTAAAGAAACACCCACACACAGAGTTGAGAAAGAAGCAATGCAAGAATTCTAGCAACTCAAACTCAGAGTACCTATGTCCTTCAAATGATCACACTTATTCTCCAACAAGGATTCTTAAGCAGGGTGAGTTGGCTGAAATGACAGAAATAGAATTCAGAATGTAGACAGGAATGAAGATCACTGAGATTCAGGAGAATGGCAAAACCCAATCAAAGGAAACTAAGAATCACTATAAAAGGATACAGAAACTGACAGATGAAATAGCTCATATAAAAAAAGAATGTAACTGATCTGATAGAACTGAAGAACACCACACAAGAATTTCACAATGCAATCACAAATAATAACAGCAGAAAAGACCAAGCTGAAGAAAGAATCTCAGAACTTGAAGACTGGCTTTCTGAAATAAGACAGTCACACAAGGCTGGGCATGGTGGCTCATACCTGTAATCCCAGCACTTTAAAAGGACGAGGTGGGCGGATCACCAGAGGTCGGGAGTTTGAGACCAGCCTAACCAACATGGAGAAACCCCATCTCTACTATAAAGTACAAAATTAGGGGGAAGATCCAAGATGGCCGTTTAGGAAGAGCTCAGGATTGCAGCTCCCAGTGAAAGCGCAGAGGGTGACTGGACGTGGCATTTCCAGACAGATTTTTATTGCCCACAGACCAGAAGATTCACAGGCAGAGGAACCCCACGGGTCGCCAGTGCAGCTGTTTTGCCCGGTGTGGCTGCTTTGCCGGCACCCCAGCTTGGCAGTTCTCCATACAAAATACACTACTCTGGGTGCCCTTTTAGCTGGCAATCGAATCCCTGGGAAGTCATCCTTTCATCTGATTAAAAAGAGGACTGAACAGGGACCCAGGCCAGGAGATTCCTGTGTAAAAAAAGTGCCATGAATCTCAGTGCCGCTGCTTAAGCTGGAACCACATGAGAAATCACACAGATCCCGACACCTTTTCAACAGGCGCCTGGAACACCTGGGAGAGAGTGGACTGTTCAACAACAACAACAAAAAGGCTATGAGGCAGGGAGTCAGGTGATCAGGCTCAGCTGGTCCCACTGCCACAAAAGAACAGCAATCAGAAACTCTCTGGATTGAGACTTTCACAGGAAGCGCAGCCAAAGCCGGGACGGTCCAGCTCTGTGGTGGAGAACTGCCTCCACCACTACAGAGGCAGCCTGCCATTGCCAAGGCAACCTGCCATTGCAGAGAGAGTCCACCAGTACAGAGGTGGGCCACCACTGCCGAGGCAGTTCTAACCACACCCATATAAACAGGACTGCAGGGAAGTTCACACAGCAGCTGGGCGGAGCCGACAGCAGCTCAGTAAAGCCTCTGCAGGCAGAGAGTGACTACGCTGCCTCCTTCCTGGGCAAGGCAGCCTTGGAAAAAAAAAAAAAAAAAAAAAAAAAGGCAGCAGCACAACGGAAACTCATAAAGAAAGCCCTAACTCCCTGGGACAGAGCACCTGGGAACAAAAAGCGGTTTATGAGTTCTGCTGCAGCAGAGCTAAACGTACCTGCCCAGCAGCTCTGAATGAACAATGGAGCTCACAGCTCAGCACTTGAGCTCCTATAAAGGACAGACCGCCTCCTCAAGCAGCTCCCTGACCTTTGTATATCTAGAGTCACCTCATAAAGGAAAGCTCAGACTGACATTTGGCGGGTACCCTTATGGGACAAAGTTAGCAGAAGAAGAAACTGGTAGCAACCCTTACTGTTCCGCAGCTGCTGCAGGCGATCCCCAGGCAAGCAGGGCCTGGAGTGGACCTCAGCAGTCCTACAGCAGAGGGGCCAGACTGTTAGAAGGAAAACTAAGGAACAAAAATAACTTCATCATCAACAAACAGAACATCCACTCAGAGACCCAATCTGAAAGCCAGCAACTACAAAGACAACGGGTGGATAAATCCACAAAGATGGGAAGAAACCAGTGCAAAAAGGATGAAAACACTCGAAACCAGAATACCTCTCCTCCTACAAGGGATCACAACTCTGCACCAGCAAGGGAACAAGGCTGGATGGAGAGTGAGTGTGATGAAATGACAGAATCAGGCTTCAAAAGGTGGGTAATAAGAAACTTCTGTGAGCTAAAAGAACATGTTCTAAACCAATGCAAAGAAACTTTAAGAACCTTGAAAAAAGATTTGATGAAATGCTAATGAGAAAGGGCAACTTAGAAAGGAATATAAGTGAATTGATAGAGCTGAAAAACACAACACGAGAACTTTGCAAAGCATGCAAAAGTTTCAACAGCCCAATTGACCAAGCAGAAGAAAGGATATCAGAGGTTGAAGATCAACTCAATGAAATAAAATGAGAAGGCAAGATTAGAGAAAAAAGGGTACAAAGGAATGAACAAAGTCTCCAAGAAATGCGGGACTATGTGAAAAGAACTAATCTACGCTTGATAGGTGGACCTGAATGTGACTAAGAGAATGAAGCCAAGCTGGAAAATACTCTTCAGGAAATCATCCAGGAAAACTTCCCCAACCTAGCAAGGCAGGCCAATATTCAAGTTCAGGAAATAGAACACCATACAGATATTCCTCAAGAAGAGCAACCCCAAGGCACATAATCATCAGATTCACCAGGGTTGAAATGAAGGAGAAAATGCTAAGGGCAGCCAGAGAGAAAGGTCGGGTTACCCACAAAGGGAAGCCCATCAGACTCACAGCAGATCTCTCAGCAGAAACCCTACAAGCCAGAAGAGAGTGGGGGCCAATATTCAACATCCTTAGAGAAAAGAACTTTCAACCCAGAATTTCATATCCAGCCAAACTAAGCTTCCTAAGAGAAGGAAAAATAAAATCCTTGGCGAACAAGCAAGTACTCAGAGATTTCATCACCACCAGGCCTGCTTTACAAGAGCTCCTGAAAGCAGCTCTACACATAGAAGAGAACAACCAGTACCAGTCACTTCAAAAACATACCAAATGGTAAAGAGTATCAACAAAATGAAGAATCTCCATCAACTAATGGGCAAACCAGCAAGCTAGCATCAAAATGGCAGTATCAAATTCACATGTAACAATATTAACCCTAAATGTAAATGGACTAAATGCCCCAGCCAAAAGACACAGACTGGCAGATTGGATAAAAAGCCAAAACCCATCGGTGTGCTGTATCCAGGAAACCCATCTCACATGCAAGGATACACAAAGCCTCAAAATAAAGGGATGGAGGAAGATTTACCAAGCAAATGGAGAGTAAAAAAAAGCAGGAGTTGCAATTCTCATCTCTGATAAAACAGACTTGAAAGCAACAAAGATCAAGAGATAAAGAAGGAAATTACATAATGGTAAAAGGATCAATGCAATAGGAAGAGTTAACGATCCTAAATATATACGCACCCAATACAGGAGCAGCCAGATACATAAGGCAAGTTCTTAATGACTTACAAAGAGATGTAGACTCCCACACAATAATACTGGGAGACTTCAACGACCCCTTTGTCAATATTAGACAGATCAACCAGAAAGAAAATTAACAAGGATATCCAGGACTTGAACTCAGACCTGGACCAAGCAAACCTAATAGACATTTACAGGACTCTCCACCCCAAATCCACAGAATATACATTCTTCTCAGCACATCACACCTACTCTAAAATTGACCACATAATTGGAAGTAAATCACTCCTCAGCAAATGCAAAAGAACAGAAATCATAACAAACAGTCTCTCAGACCACAGTGAAATCAGGTTAGAGCTCTGAATTCAAAAACTAACTCAGAACCACACAGCTTCATGGAAACTGAACAACATGCTCTTGAATGTTGACTGGACAAACAACGAAATGAAGGCAGAAATAAAGATGTTCTTCAAAACCAACGAGAATGAAGACACAACATACCAGAATCTCTGGGACACATTTAAAGCAGTCTCTAGAGGAAAATATACACCAATAAGTGCCCACATGAGAAGCAAGGAGAGATCTAAAATTTATACCCTGTCATCAAAATTGAAAGAGCTAGAGAAGCAAGATAAAAAAAAAAACTCAAAACCTAGCAGAAGACAAGAAATAACTAAGATCAGAGCAGAACTGAAGGAGATAGAGACACACACAAAAAAACCCTTCAAAAATCAATAAAACTGGAAGCATTCCCTTTGAAATCTGGCACTAGACAAGGATGCCCTCTCTCACCACAGCTATTCAATATAGTACTGGAAGTTCTAGCCGAGCAATCAGGCAAGAAAAAGAAATAAAGGGTATTCAAATAGGAAAGGAGGGAGTCAAATTGTCTATATTTGCAGACGACATGATTGTATATCTAGAAGACCCCATCGTCTCAGCCCAGAATCTCCTGAAACTGATAAGCAACTTCTGCAGTCTCAGGATACAAAATCAATGTGCAAAAATCACAAGCATTCCTATACACCAATAACAGACTTAAAGAGAGCCAAATCAAGAACGAACTGCCATTCACAATTGCCACAAAGAGAATAAAATACCTAGGAATACAACTAACAAGGAAGGTAAAGGACCTCTTCAAGGAGAACTACAAACCACTGCTCAAGGAAATAAGAGAGAGGACACAAACAGATGGAGAAACATTCCATGTTCACGGTTAGGAAGAACCAATATCGTGAAAATGGCCATACTGCCCAAAGTAATTTACAGATTCAACGCTATCCCCATCAAGCTACCGAGGACCTTCTTCACAGAACTGGAAAAAAACACCTTAAACTTCATATGGAACCAAAAGAGAGCCCGCGTAGCCAAGTCAATTCTAAGCAAAAAGAACAAAGTGGGAGGCATCACACTACCGGACTTCAAACTATACTACAAGGATACAGTAACCAAAACAGCATGGTACTGTTACCAAAACAGAGATATAGACCAATGGAACAGAACAGAGGTCTCGGAGGCAACACAACAGATCTACAACCATCCGATCTTTGACAAACCTGACAAAAACAAGCAATGGGGAAAGGATTCCGTTTAATAAACGATGTTGGGAAAACTGGCTAGCCATGTGCGGAAAGCAGAAACTGGATCCCTTCTTGACACCTTACACTAAAATTAACTCCAGGTGGATTAAAGACTTAAACATAAGACCTAACACCATAAAAACCCTAGAAGAAAATCTAGGCAAAACGATTCAGGACATAGGCGTAGGCAAGGACTTCATGACCAAAACACCAAAAGCATTGGCAACAAAAGCCAAAATAGACAAATGGGACCTAATCAAACTCCACAGCTTTTCCATGGCAAAAGAAACAGTCATTAGAGTGAAACCGCAGCCAACAGAATGGGAAAATTTTTTTGCAGTTTACCCATCTGACAAAGGGCTGATATCCAGAATTTACAAAGAGATAAAACAGATTTACAAGAAAAAAACAAGCTCATTCAAAAGTGGGCAAAGGATATGAACAGACACTTTACAAAAGAAGACATACATGAAGCCAACAAACATATGAAAAAATGCTCATCATCACTGGTCATTAGAGAAATGCAAATCAAAACTACATTGAGATACCATCTCATGCCAGTTAGGATGGCGATCATTAAAAAATCTGGAGGCAACAGATGCTGGAGAGGATGTGCAGAAATAGGAACACTTTTACACTGTTGGTGGGAGTGTAAATTAGTTCAACCATTGGGGAAGACAGTGTGGCGATTCCTCAAGGACCTAGAAATAGAAATCCCATTTGACCCAGCAATCCCATTACTGGGTATACATCCAAAGGATTATAAATCATTCTACTATAAGGACACGTGCACACGAAATGTTCACTGCAGCACAGTTTACAATAGCAAAGACCTGGAACCAACCCAAATGCCCATCGATGATAGACTGGACAGGGAAAATGTGGCACATATACACCATGGAATATTACGCAGCCATCAAAAACGATGAGTTCGTGTCCTTTGTAGGGACATGGATGAACCTGGAAACCATCATTCTCAGCAAACTGACACAAGAGCAGAAAATCAAACACCGCATGTTCTCACTCATAGGCGGATGTTAAACAATGAGAACACATGGACACAGGGAGGGGAGCACTACACACTGGGGTCTGTTGGGGGGAAACAGGGGAGGGAAAATGGGAGGTTGGGAGTTGTGGAGAGTTAGCATGGGGAAAAATGCCAGATATAGGTGATGGGGAGGAAGGCAGCAAATCACACTGTCACGTGTGTACCTATGCAACAATCTTGCATGTTCTTCACATGTACCCCCAAATCTAAAATGCAATTTAAAAAAATACAAAATTAGCTGGATGTGGTGGCATACATCTGTAATTCCCAGTACTTGGGAGGCTGAGGCAGGAGAATCTCTTGAACCTGGGAGGCAGATGTTGCAGTGAGCCAAGATCACACCATTGCACTCCAGCCTGGGCAACGAGAGTGAAACTCCATTTCGAAAAGGAAACAAAACAAAACAAAAAGTCAGAAAAAATAAAGAAAAAAGTATGAAAAGGAATGAACAAGACTGCTAAGAAATATGAGACTATGAAAAGAGGCCAAATCTACAAATCATTGGCATCTCTCAAAGGGACAGGGAGAAAGCAAATGACTGGAAAATATATTTCAGGATATCATCCTTGAAAATTCCCCAACCTTGCTAGAGAAGCCAACAATCAAATTCAGGGAATACAGAGAATTCCTGCAAGATTCTGCACAAGAAAATAATCCCCAAGACACATAATCATCAGACTTACCAAGGTCAAAATGAAACAAAGAATGTCAAAGACAGCCAGAGAGAAAGGGCAAACCACCTAAAAGGGAAAATCTTCAGAGTAACAGCAGACCACTCAGCTGAAACCCTACAGGCCAGAGGAGATTGGGGGCCTATATTCAACATTCTTTGTTTTTGTTTTATTTTTGAGATTGAGTGTCACTCTTGTTACCCAGGCTGGCATGGAATGGCTTGATCTCGGCTCACTACAGACTCTGCCTCCCAGGTTCAAGTAGCTGGGATTACAGGCATGCACCTCCCAGCCTCCCAAGTAGCTGGGATTACAGGCATGTGCCACCACATCTGCTAATTTTGTATTTTTAGTAGAGACAGGGTTTCTCTATGTTGGTCAGGCTGGTCTCGAACTCTTGACCTCAGGTGATCTGCCCACCTTATCCTCCCAAAGTGCTGGGATTACAGGCATGAACCAGTGTGCCTGGCCCCTCAATGTTCTTAAAGAAAAAAATCTTCAACTAAGGATTTCATATCCAGCCAAACTAAGCTTCCTAAGCAAAGGTGAAATAAAAATCTTTTCAAATAAGCAAATGCTGAAGGAGTTCATTACCAGCAGACCTACCTTATAAGAGATCTTGAAAGAAGCACTATATATGGAAAGGAAAAACCATTACCAGCCAATACAAAAACACACCTAAGTACACAGACTAGTGTGACATTATAAAGCCACCACACAAACAGGCTGGCATCATAACCAGCTAACAATACAATTACAGGATTAAATTCACATGTATCAACACTAATGTTTAGTGTAAATAGGCTAAATGCCCCCATTTAAAAGGCAAAGAGTCTGGGCATGGTGGCTCATGCCTGTAATCCCAACATTTTGAGAGGCTGAGGTGGCAGATCACTAAGGCCAAGAGTTTGAGACCAGCTTGGTCAACACAGTGAAGCCCCACCTCTACTAAAAATACTAACAATTAGCCGGGCATGGTGGCACATGCCTGTAATCCTAGCTACTTGAGAACCTGAGGCATAAGAATCGCTTACAACTGGGAGGTGGGGGTTGCAGTAAGCTGAGATTGTGCCACTGTACTCCAGCCTGCGCAACAGAGTGAGACTATGTCTCAAACAAACAAACAAACAAACAAGGGCAGAGTGGCAAGCTCGATAAAAAAGCAAGACCTAATGGTATGCTGTCTTGAAGAGACCCATCTCTCACACAGTGACACCCACAGGTTCAAAAGAAAGGGATGGAGGAAAATCACCATGCTAATAAAAATAAGAAAAAAAGCAGAGGTTATAACCCTAATTTCAGACAAAACATACTTTAAATCAACAAAGATTTAAAGAGACAAAGAAGGGCATTACATAATGGTAAAGGGTTCAATCCAACAAGAAGACCTAACTATTCTAAATAAATATGCACCCAACACAGGAGCACCCAGATTCAAAAAGCATGTTCTTAGAGACCTACAAAGAGACTTAAGTCTCCCACACAATAACAGTGGGAAACTTCAACACTCCACTGACAGTATTAGACAGATCAGCAAGGCAGAAAATTAACAAAGATATTCAGGACCTGAACTCAACATTGGACCAAATAGATCTAATAAATCTCTACAGAACTTTCCACCCCAAAACAACAGACTGTACATTCTTTTCATTGCCACATGGCACATACTCTAAAACTGACCACACAATTGGATATAAAACGATCCTCAGCAAATGCAAAAGAAAATCATACAAAACAGATTCTTGGACTAAAGTGCAATAAAAATAGAAGTCAAGACTAAAATAATCGCTCAAAACTATGTAATTACATGGGAATTAAATCACCTGCTCCTGAATGACTTTTGGGTAAATAATGAAATTAAGGCAGAAGTTAAGAAGTTCTTTGAAACTAATGAGAACAAAGATAAAAATAGAAGAATCTCTGGGACACAGTTAAGGCTATGTTAAGAGAGAAATATATAGCACTAAATGCCTACATTAATAAGTTAGATCTAAAATTAACAACCTAACATCATAACTGAAAAAAATTAGAAAAGCAAGAACAAACTAAAAACCATTCAAAAGATCAATGAACCTAGGAGTTGGTTATTTAAAAAATTAATAAGATAGTCTGCTAGCTAGACTAATAAAGAAAAAAGAGAGAAAATTCAAATAAATATAATTGGAAATTACAAAGGGGATGGTACCACTGACTCAACAGAAATAAAAATAACCATCAGAAACTACTATGAACACCACTATGTATACAAACTAGAAAACCTCGAAGAGATGGATAAATCCCTGGACACATACACCCTCTCAAGACTGAACTAGGAAGAAATTAATTCCCTGAATAGACCAGTAATGAGCTCTAAAACTCAATCAGTAATAAAAAGCCTACCAACCAAAAAAATCCCAGGACCACACAGATTCACAGCCAAATTCTACCAGATGTACAAAGAGGAGCAGGTACCATTCCTACTGAAACTATTCCAAAAAATCGAGGAAGAGGGACTCCTCCTCAACTCATTCTATGAAGCCAGTATCATCCTGATGCCAAATCCTGGCAGAGATAACAAAAAAAAAAAAAAAAGGAAACTTCAGGCCAATATCCATGATGAACATTGACGCCAAAATCCTCAACAAAATACTTGCAAACCAAATCCAGCAACACATCAAAAAGTTGGTATACCATGATCAAGTAGGCTTCATTCCTGGATGCAAGGCTGGTTCAACATACACAAATCAATAAATGTGATTCATCACATAAGCAGACTAAGGACAAAAACCACAATATTTTTCTCAATAAATCAAGAAAACACTTTTGATAAAATTCAATATTCATTCATGTTAAAAAAAAAAAAAAAAAAAAACCTCTCAACAAACCAGGTACTGAAGGAATATACCTCAAAATATTAAGAGCCATCTATAACAAACCCACAGCCAACATCAATGAATGAGGAAAAGCTGGAAGCATTTCCTTTGAAAACCAGCACAAGATAAGGGTGCCCTCTCTCTCCACTCCTATTCAACGTAGTATTGGAAGTCCTGGCCAGAGCAATCAGGCAAGAGAAAGAAATAAAGGGCATCCAAATAAGAAGAGAGAAAGTTTAACTATCCCTGTTGGCAGATTACCTGATCCTATATCTAGAAAACGCCATAGTCTTGGCCCAAAAGCCCCTTCAGCTGATAAACAACTTCAGCAAAGTTATCAGCAAAAATCTACAACAATAACTAGCATTTCTATGCACCAACAACAGCCAAGTCAAGGGCCAAATCAGGAACATAATCCCATTCACAACGGCTACAAAAAGAATAAAATATCTAGGAATACAGCTAACCAAATAGGTAAAAGATATCTACAAAGAGAATTACAAAACACTGTTCAAAGAAATCAGAAATGACACAAACAAATGGAAAAACACTCCATCCTCAGGGATAAGAATAATCAACATCATTAAAATGGCCATACTGCCCAAAGCAATTTATGCATTCAATAATACTTCTATCAAACTATGAATGACTTTCTTCAGAAAAAACTATCTGAAAATTCATATGGAACCAAAAAAAGAGCCCAAATAGCCAAGGCAATCCTAAGCAAAAAGAACAAAGCTGGAAGTATCACATTACCCAACTAAACTGTACTTACGGCAACAAAAACTGAAACAGCATGGTATGGGTACAAAAACAGACATACAGACCAATGGAACAGAATAGGGAGCCCAGAAATAAGGCTGCACACCTACAACCGTCTGCTCTTTCACAAAGCTGTCAAAAACAAACAATGAGGAAAGGACTCCCTCTCCAGTCAATAAACGGTGCTGGGATAACTGTCAAGCTGTATGCAGAAGACTGAAACTGGCCCCCTTTCTTACATCATATATAAAAATCAATTCGAGATGGATTAAAGACTTAAATGTAAATCGTGAAAATATAAAAACCCTGGAATACAACCTAGGCAATTTGGGACACAGGAATGGGCAAAGGTTTCATGACAATGATGCCAAAAGCAATATCAACAAAAGGAAAATCTGACAAATGGGATCTAATTAAACTTTAAAACTTCTGCACAGCAAAAGAAATTATCAACAGTGAAAAAACAACCTACAAAATGGGGAAAAATTGTAAACTATGCATCTGACAAAGGTCCAATATCCAGCATCTTAAGGAACTTAGATTTACAAGAAAAAAAAAAACATTAAAACATGGGCAAAGGACATGAACAAACATGTTTCAAAAGGACACATACATGAGGCCAATAAGCATATGAAACAAAAGCTCAATATTACTGATCATTAGAGAAATGCAAATCAAAACCACAATGAGATACCATCTCACACCAGTAAGAATGGCTGTTATTAAAAAGTTAAAAAATAATAGATGCTGGCAAGGTTGCAGACAAAAGGGAACATATACACTGTTAGTGGGAGTGTAAATTAGTTCAACTATTGTGGAAAGCAGTGTGGTGATTCCTTAAAGAGCTAAAAACAGAACCACGATTTGACTCAGCCATTTCATCACAGAATATATATATAGCCAAAGGAATAAAAATTATTCTACCATAAAGATACATGCACACTTATGGTCATCACAGCACTATTCACAATAACAAAGACATGGAATCCACCTAAATGCCTATCAGTGGTAGACTGGATAAAGAACATATTTTACATATACACCATGCTTTACATATGTGGCCATAAAAAAGAAGAAGATCATGTCTTTTGCGGGAACATGGATGGAGCTGGAAGCCTTAGCAAATTAACAAAAGAACAGAAAACCAAATACTCCACGTTCTCACTTAGTAGCTAAATGATGAGAACTCATGGACACAAAGAAGTAAACAACACACATTGGGGCCTACCTAAGGGTGGGCGGTGAAAGGAGGAAGAAGATCAGGAAAAATAACTATTGGGTACTAGGCCTAGTACCTGGGTCATGAAATAATCGGTACAACAAATCCCCATGATATGAATTTATCTATATAACAAAGCTGCACAGATAACCTTGAACCTAAAATAAAAGTTTTTTTAAAAAGGAAAAAATACTTTCTAGAAGTTCTTAAGTGGCTTTAACTTCTCATGGTTCCTATAAATAAATTTGATAATAAACATTGCTTAGGGTACCTATATAATACTTATCAATAATGAATTTGAAATATAATTCATTGGAAAAAATATAAAATATCTTTTTAGTACAGTAAAAGTCTACCTAACAGTTTTAGAATTCACAACATTGAAAAACAAGCTAAATGAAAAACACAATCTATACTGATTAATGTTTCATTTATTTTTGCTCAAAGTTAGATAAGAGTAGGTTCAAATAGCCATTGGATTCTTAAAAATCTTTAGTAAAACAAAATACATGGGAATAATATTAGTGATTAATCCATACAATAAGCAGATTCATTAAATTAGCATTATTTTGCTTTCATAGAAGATTTTTCTTCTTGTTAAGAAAACATAAAAATAAAATTTTACATTGTTCTTGTCAAAATCCAATTAACAACCAAATAATTATTTCTAAGTACAACTTAATAACGGGCTTACTGAAACAAAGCCACTGTAAAGCAGCTTTTTGAGAAGTTACAAAATAGGAAAATAAATTAGTCCATATATTTTGTTACAAAAAGTGAACAAAGCTAATCAATTTCAGGAGAAAACAATCTGAACAATTAAGAACTACTTTTTAAAAATAAAAAGCATGCTTTGTGATTAGGTGTCTTTATTCTTTCTCTTACTAATAAAAAAAGTATTTGTTTGTTTTAGAAAATACCATCAAATATTCCCAGTAAAGACTTCATTTCATCAGTTTCATCATCAGGATGATACCTACTGGGAGAGAGAAGCAAAAGTAAAAATAACTATTTTTGTAAAACAACTTTAAACAATAAATAATGTAAATACAGTAAAATAAACTTGAAGATTGCTGTGAAGTCAGTGTATCAAACTTCAGTATGCATAACTTTGTAGAAGTGTGTTGGAGAAAATTAGACTTCATAAACTGCAAATGGTAGGAACTGTAAAGTTATTTCTTTGAACATATTGAAAAGTTATGTCATTTAATAAAATTGTGAATAGCCTGGTCCAAGGGAAGTGGTGTTTACAACTAATGATCATAACCAGTTACAGATTTCTTTGTATCTTCTGCACTCCCACTACTTCACTTGATTAGTCTTAAACAAATAAAAACAAAACAGTGTGAACAGGTCCCAAATGTTTTGACTCTTCAAGGAGAGAGAAACTGCAATGGAGTTTCCTTTTCTAAAATGGCCAGCAGTAGGGGAACCGATGAGATTTAATCTGACATTTTCATTGAACCTGTTGATTGTGAGATAACTGGTTGGCTAAAATACAACTTCGACTTTTGAAAAATTAGCTGATCTCAACTGGATTTCTCAAGTGACTTTACACTTTACAAAATTAACATTCTGTATTCAAATCAATAAAAGTAAGTTTATCAATTCAATACAATGTTTGAATAAACAGCATCAAACATGGGGTTTCAAAAACAGATATATGATGTGTGAAACATCTTTAGGAGCTTAGCTCGCTAAGGCTTGAAAATTTTCATGTTTCTTAATAAATAAAATGTTTAGGCTCTGATCTTTAAAATGAACCAAGGATAAGGGAATGTTGAATTTCTTTGTGAAAAAAATTTTATTGATATAATCTTAAAGTGTCTTTAAAAGGTTCTTACTTGAAATCAACTTCCTTTTTACATTCACTATTTCTAATAAAAAAATCCACTTTTTTATAATTTGAAGAATTTGGTTTTTTTTCAGAGCAAGTAAAGCATAGCCTCTCAATCTCTGGTGATAGATTTTGTTGTTTTCTTTCTTGAAAATGTACCTATATTTGAGATAAGAAATAACAATCACTGAAAGTTTAAGCATTTGGGCAAAATTTAGAAGAATAACAAAGAAGTGCTTCTTCTTACAATAGCTGCGTTTCCGTACCTTCATACCTTGTTGAGGTAATTTTGTCATGGAGGATGCACTGAACTTGGGCATAGCAGAATTTGATAAAGAAATATCTGACATCTCGTGTGATGAAACAAAACTAAAAATTAAAATTAATTATTTGTAAAATATGACAAACAAGGAAAACAAACCATTTTAATTTGGATCATAATGATTTTGGGAAATATGCAAAGTTTATCACAAAATGTAATGCACTATTTCTAATACTCATGGAGAACTTGGAATATTTCCTTTCCTTTAGACCAACCCATAATTTATATATCCCAAATTAGGAAAAAAATACTATTTTTAAGGGACTATAGAAATAATTATTCAACAATTTTCTTTAAAATTGAGTCTTATGCTTAATTGTCCATTACATAGAGCCCTATACATCTTTCTGAAATTCTACTTGCTTAACTTTTAATCTCCTTTCTTTATTTTGGTCTCACTGTAGACAGACATCTCTAGTTATCTTCTTATATATAACTGTATACAAAAATGCACTACAAACCTTTTGTATTAACTCATTCACTAAAACACATTTATTATTCACTACCATATGCCAGATATTGTACTAGAAGCTGTTTATAAGGTGATAAATAAAACCTCAGGGGGTTACCATCAAGCAGACAATGAATACAAACAAATATAGATCCTGAAATTATAAAAAGAAAATGAACTGGGTAATATCGTAAGAAATAACAGTGTGGAGGCATATACCTATTTATAAAACATGATCATCAATGCACATCTCTGGTGAGGTAACCATTTAAGCTGATATCTGAAGGCTAAAATGTGACAGCCATGTAAGCAGCAATGAGCAATGTGGGTGGGGACAGGGAAGAATCACATATACTGATAGGATTGAATCATTTTGTCTCCAACTAATAAATATATACACATGGCAAGGAATTAAAATAGTAAAAAGTGTATAAAAGAAAAAGGACAGGCACAGTGGCTCACATCTGTAATACCAGCATTTTGGGAGGTTGAGATGGGAGGACAGCTTGAGTCCAGAAGTTTGAGACCAGCTTAGTCAACATAGCAAGACCCCCATCTCTAGAAAAAAATATGTATTTTTAAATTAGTGAGGCATAGTGGTATGTATGTACCTGTAGTCCCAGCTACTTGGGAGGCTGATGTGGAAGGATCTCTTGAGCCCACGTGGATGAGGCTGCAGTGAGCTATGATTATGCTCCTGTACCCTAGCTTAAATAAATAAAAAAGCAAATCTTTCCACCCCAAATCCTCAGGTCTCACAGGCCTTTTTCCCAGCAGCAACTTCTACACCAGGTTCTCAGTGGCTTCCTGTTAGAGTCCATTTTTAAACCCACACATCTTCTGCCAGTCACTTCTAAACTCTTCCAAAATTATTTGTTGTTTTTAAAGGTGTGGTGCACAAAATTGTTCGTGTCTTGTTATCTTCCTCCTTATGATTTATCAACTTTTTGCTTCTCTATAATTATAGCTTTGTCTCACTTTGATGCTTATATCCATTTATTCTACGTGACTCAGAGTTATAACCAACTAAATGAAGTGATAAAAATACATATTTTAAGCAAATATTTTTAAAAGCTATTCAATGATCTGAGAAATCCTAACATGGAACAAGGGGGAATGAGCTCCTGGTCACTGGAACTGTCTTGGTAGAGGCGGCATGATTCCTTGCTGGAGATGGTGAATGGTGATTCAAGGATCCAGTGAGTGGGAGACTAAACAGTACTTAAGCCCTGCTTAGCTCTGGAATTCTAAGAAAACTACAAGTCTATGATGCTGATGCTATGATCAGTAATGGCTAAATAATAGCAAAAATTCCATGGGATACCACAAATTCAGTAGTTTTTTAAAGCAGAGAAATAAATAATCCTTAAGTAGAAAATCAGGCCCTGAATAAAATGTTGTTAGTATTTCTTCAGTTTTGGAAATTTTGACTTTGGCCAAAATTTCTCTCCCAAGTCCAATATTTCCCAATGCATTTTGCATCTTTTGTAAAGATACTTCAAATTGAACATTTATAAAACTATGTTTTCCATTCGAAATCTCTTATGTTTCCTGTATCTGCAAATAACATCTACCTAGGTGCCATTTATTCTTCCCTCTTCCTCAACTGTCATATCCTACCAAATGCCACGTTGAATCTGCTGCATTTCTGCAATGTTTTTAAAATCCAGCCCTGGGCCAGGTGCGGTGGCTAATGTCTGTAATCCCAGCATTTTGGGAGGCTAAGGCAGGCAGATCACGAGGTCCGGAGTTCGAGAACAGCATGGCCCACATGGTGAAACTCCGTCTCTACTACAAATACAAAATTAGCCCACTGTGGTGGTGAATGCTTGTAATCCGAGCTACCTGGGAGGCTGAGGCAGGAGAATTGCTTGAAACTGTTAGGCGGAGGATGTAGTGAGCCAAAATCAGCCACTGCACTACAGCCTGAGTAGCAAGAGCAAAACTCTGTCTCAAAAAAAAAAAAAAAAAAAAAAAAATCAAATCCTACCTCTCTGTTCCCATCATCTCTGCCCTAGCTTAGGCCTTATTATAGTCTGTCCTTCACTGGTCACCATGCCTCTGGCAGTGTCCCACTCCCTACGATTCACTCTGCAAACTACTGCTAACATGATTTTTTAAATCAAATTGTTTTTCCTGTGCTTCAATATTTTGAATACCTCCTCACTGCCTACAATACAAGTAAAAACTATAGGGCCCTAGGATGCATCTGGCCTACAGATATTATTATTGCTATTTGGAGGGGAGTGCTGTAGAGTATATCACATTTTTTTTAATTAGATGTCAAAATATATTTATTTATTTATTTATTTAATTTTATTGCATTTTAGGTTGGGGGTACATGTGAAGAACATGCAACACTGCTGCATAGGTACACATGTGACAGTGTGATTTGCTGCCTTCCTCCTCATCACCTATATCTGGCATTTTTCCCCATGCTAACTCTCCCCAACTCCCAACCTCCCATTTTCCCTCCCGTTTCCCCCCAACAGACCCCAGTGTGTAGTGCTCCCCTCCCTGTGTCCATGTGTTCTCATTGTTTAACATCCGCCTATGAGTGAGAACATGCGGTGTTTGATTTTCTGCTCTTGTGTCAGTTTGCTGAGAATGATGGTTTCCAGGTTCATCCATGTCCCTACAAAGGACGTGAACTCATCGTTTTTGATGGCTGCGTAATATTCCATGGTGTATATGTGCCACATTTTCCCTGTCCAGTCTATCATCGATGGGCATTTGGGTTGGTTCCAGGTCTTTGCTATTGTAAACTGTGCTGCAGTGAACATTCGTGTGCACGTGTCCTTGTAGTAGAATGATTTATAATCCTTTAGATGTATACCCAGTAATGGGATTGCTGGGTCAAATGGGATTTCTATTTCTAGGTCCTTGAGGAATCGCCACACTGTCTTCCCCAATGGTTGAACTAATTTACACTCCCACCAACAGTGTAAAAGTGTTCCTATTTCTGCACATCCTCTCCAGCATCTGTTGCCTCCAGATTTTTTAATGATCGCCATCCTAACTGGCATGAGATGGTATCTCAATGTAGTTTTGATTTGCATTTCTCTAATGACCAGTGATGATGAGCATTTTTTCATATGTTTGTTGGCTTCATGTATGTCTTCTTTTGTAAAGTGTCTGTTCATATCCTTTGCCCACTTTTGAATGAGCTTGTTTTTTTCTTGTAAATCTGTTTTATCTCTTTGTAAATTCTGGATATCAGCCCTTTGTCAGATGGGTAAACTGCAAAAAAATTTTCCCATTCTGTTGGCTGCGGTTTCACTCTAATGACTGTTTCTTTTGCCATGGAAAAGCTGTGGAGTTTGATTAGGTCCCATTTGTCTATTTTGGCTTTTGTTGCCAATGCTTTTGGTGTTTTGGTCATGAAGTCCTTGCCTACGCCTATGTCCTGAATCGTTTTGCCTAGATTTTCTTCTAGGGTTTTTATGGTGTTAGGTCTTATGTTTAAGTCTTTAATCCACCTGGAGTTAATTTTAGTGTAAGGTGTCAAGAAGGGATCCAGTTTCTGCTTTCCGCACATGGCTAGCCAGTTTTCCCAACATCGTTTATTAAACGGAATCCTTTCCCCATTGCTTGTTTTTGTCAGGTTTGTCAAAGATCGGATGGTTGTAGATCTGTTGTGTTGCCTCCGAGACCTCTGTTCTGTTCCATTGGTCTATATCTCTGTTTTGGTAACAGTACCATGCTGTTTTGGTTACTGTATCCTTGTAGTATAGTTTGAAGTCCGGTAGTGTGATGCCTCCCACTTTGTTCTTTTTGCTTAGAATTGACTTGGCTACGCGGGCTCTCTTTTGGTTCCATATGAAGTTTAAGGTGTTTTTTTCCAGTTCTGTGAAGAAGGTCCTCGGTAGCTTGATGGGGATAGCGTTGAATCTGTAAATTACTTTGGGCAGTATGGCCATTTTCACGATATTGGTTCTTCCTAACCGTGAACATGGAATGTTTCTCCATCTGTTTGTGTCCTCTCTCTTATTTCCTTGAGCAGTGGTTTGTAGTTCTCCTTGAAGAGGTCCTTTACCTTCCTTGTTAGTTGTATTCCTAGGTATTTTATTCTCTTTGTGGCAATTGTGAATGGCAGTTCGTTCTTGATTTGGCTCTCTTTAAGTCTGTTATTGGTGTATAGGAATGCTTGTGATTTTTGCACATTGATTTTGTATCCTGAGACTGCAGAAGTTGCTTATCAGTTTCAGGAGATTCTGGGCTGAGACGATGGGGTCTTCTAGATATACAATCATGTCGTCTGCAAATATAGACAATTTGACTCCCTCCTTTCCTATTTGAATACCCTTTATTTCTTTTTCTTGCCTGATTGCTCGGCTAGAACTTCCAGTACTATATTGAATAGCTGTGGTGAGAGAGGGCATCCTTGTCTAGTGCCAGATTTCAAAGGGAATGCTTCCAGTTTTTGCCCGTTCAGTACGATATTGGCTGTTGGTTTGTCGTAAATAGCTTTTATTGTTTTGAGATACATTCCGTCAATATCTAGTTTATTGAGGGTTTTTAGCAGAAAGGGCTGTTGAATTTTGTCAAAGGCCTTCTCGGCATCAATTGAATAATCATGTGGTTTTTGTCTTTGGTTCTGTTTATGTGGTGAATTACGTTTATAGACTTACGTATGTTGAACCAGCCTTGCATCCCTGGGATGAAGCCTACTTGTTCATGGTGGATAAGCTTTTTGATGTGCTGTTGCAATCAGCTTGCCAGTATTTTATTGAAGATTTTTGCATCTATGTTCATCATGGCTATTGGCCTGAAGTTTTCTTTTCTTGTTGAGTCTCTGCCGGGTTTTGGTATCAGGATGATGTTGGTCTCATAAAATGATTTGGGAAGGATTCCCTCTTTTTGGATTATTTGTAATAGTTTCAGAAGGAATGGTACCAGCTCCTCTTTGTATGTCTGGTGGAATTCGGCTGTGAACCCGTCTGGACCTGGGCTTTTTTTGGGTGGTAGGTTCTTAATTGCTGCCTCAACTTCAGACCTTGTTATGGGTCTGTTCATGGTTTCGGCTCCTTCCTGGTTTAGGCTTGGGAGGAGGCGAGTGTCCAGGAATTTATCCATTTCTTCCAGGTTTACTAGTTCATGTGCATAGAGTTGTTTGTAATGATCTCTGATGATGGTTTGAATTTCTGTGGAATCTGTGGTGATAGCCCCTTTATCATTTTTTATAGCACCAATTTGGTTATTCTCTCTTTTCTTTTTTATTAATCTGGCTAGTGGTCTGTCTATTTTGTTGATCTTTTTGAAAAACCAGCTCCTGGATTTATTGATTTTTTGAAGGGTTTTTTTGTGTGTGTCTCTATCTCCTTCAGTTCTGCTCTGATCTTAGTTATTTCTTGTCTTCTGCTAGGTTTTGAGTTTTTTTTTATCTTGCTTCTCTAGCTCTTTCAATTTTGATGACAGGGTGTCAATTTTAGATCTCTCCTTGCTTCTCATGTGGGCACTTATTGGTATATATTTTCCTCTAGAGACTGCTTTAAATGTGTCCCAGAGATTCTGGTATGTTGTGTCTTCATTCTCGTTGGTTTTGAAGAACATCTTTATTTCTGCCTTCATTTCATTGTTTGTCCAGTCAACATTCAAGAGCATGTTGTTCAGTTTCCATGAAGCTGTGCGGTTCTGAGTTAGTTTTTGAATTCAGAGCTCTAACCTGATTTCACTGTGGTCTGAGAGACTGTTTGTTATGATTTCCGTTCTTTTGCATTTGCTGAGGAGTGATTTACTTCCAATTATGTGGTCAATTTTAGAGTAGGTGTGATGTGGTGCTGAGAAGAATGCATATTCTGTGGATTTGGGGTGCAGAGTTCTGTAAATGTCTATTAGGTTTGCTTGGTCCAGGTCTGAGTTCAAGTCCTGGATATCCTTGTTAATTTTCTTTCTGGTTGATCTGTCTAATATTGACAATATTAGACAGATATTGACAATACTGGGTGTTGGAAGTCTCCCAGTATTATTGTGTGGGAGTCTACGTCTCTTTGTAAGTCATTAAGAACTTGCCTTATGTATCTGGTTGCTCCTGTATTGGGTGCGTATATATTTAGGATCGTTAACTCTTCCTGTTGCATTGATCCTTTTACCATTATGTAATATCCTTGTCTCTTCTGATCTTTGTTGCTTTCAAGTCTGTTTTATCAGAGTCGAGCATTTCAACTCCTGCTTTTTTTTTTTTGCTCTCCATTTGCTTGGTAAATCTTCCTCCATCCCTTTATTTTGAGGCTTTGTGTGTCCTTGCATATGAGATGGATTTCTTGGATACAGCACACCAATGGGTTTTGGCTTTTTATCCAATCTGCCAGTCTGTGTCTTTTGGCTGGGGCATTTAGTCCATTTACATTTAGGGTAATACTGTTACGTGTGAATTTGATACTGCCATTTTGGTGCTAGCTGGCTGTTTTGCCCATTAGTTGATGCAGATTCTTCATTGTGTTGACGCTCTTTACTATTTGGCATGTTTTTGGAGTGGCCGGTACTGGTTGTTCCTTTCTATGTGTAGAGCCTCTTTCAGGAGCTCTTGTAAAGCAGGCCTGGTGGTGATGAAATCTCTGAGTGCTTGCTTGTTCGCAAAGGATTTTATTTTTCCTTCTCTTAGGAAGCTTAGTTTGGCTGGATATGAAATTCTGGGTTGAAAGTTCTTTTCTCTAAGGATGTTGAATATTGGCCCCCACTCTCTTCTGGTTTGTAGGGTTTCTGCTGAGAGATCTGCTGTGAGTCTGATGGGCTTCCCTTTGTGGGTAACCCGACCTTTCTCTCTGGCTGCCCTTAGCATTTTCTCCTTTATTTCAACCCTGGTGAATCTGATAATTATGTGCCTTGGGGTTGCTCTTCTTGAGGAGTATCTGTGTGGTGTTCTCCATATTTCCTGGACTTGAATATTTGCCTGCCTTGCTAGGTTGGGGAAGTTTTCCTGGATGATTTCCTGAAGAGTATTTTCCAGCTTGGCTTCATTCTCTTAGTCACATTCAGGTCCACCTATCAAGCGTAGATTAGTTCTTTTCACATAGTCCCGCATTTCTTGGAGACTTTGTTCATTCCTTTTTACCCTTTTTTCTCTAATCTTGCCTTCTCGTTTTATTTCATTGAGTTGATCTTCAACCTCTGATATCCTTTCTTCTGCTTGGTCAATTCAGCTGTTGAAACTTGTGCATGCTTTGCAAAGTTCTCGTGTTGTGTTTTTCAGCTCTATCAATTCTCTTATATTCCTTTCTAAGTTGCCCATTCTCATTAGCATTTCATCAAATCTTTTTTCAACGTTCTTAGTTTCTTTGCATTGGTTTAGAACATGTTCTTTTAGCTCACAGAAGTTTCTTATTACCCACCTTCTGAAGTCTGATTCTGTCATTTCATCACACTCATTCTCCATCTAACCTTGTTCCCTTGCTGGTGCGGAGTTGTGATCCCTTGTAGAAGGAGAGATGTTCTGGTTTCGGGTGTTTTCATCCTTTTTGCGCTGGTTTCTTCCCATCTTTATTGATTTATCTACCTGTTGTCTTTGTAGTTGCTGACTTTCAGATTGGGTCTCTGAGTGGACGTTCTGTTTGTTGATGATGAAGTTATTTTTGTTCCTTAGTTTTCCTTCTAACAGTCTGGCCCCTCTGCTGTAGGACTGCTGAGGTCCACTCCAGGCCCTGCTTGCCTGGGGATCGCCTGCAGCAGCTGCAGAACAGTAAGGGTTGCTACCAGTTTCTTCTTCTTCTGCTTTGTCCCATAAGGATAGCCACCAAATGGCAGTCTGAGCTCTCCTTTATGAGGTGACTCTTTGGATATACGGAGGTCAGGAGCTGCTTGAGGAGACAGTCTGTCCTTTACAGGAGCTCAAGTGCTGAGCTGTGAGCTCCATTGTTCATTCAGAGCTGCTGGGCAGGTACGTTTAGCTCTGCTGCAGCAGAACTCAAACCGCTTTTTGTTCCCAGGTGCTCTGTCCCAGGGAGTTAGGGCTTTCTTTATGAGTTTCTGTTGTGCTTCTGCCTTTTTTCTTTTTTTTCAGGGCTGCCTTGCCCAGCAAGGAGGCAGCCTAGTCACTGTCTGCCTGCAGAGGCTTTGCTGAGCTACTGTCGGCTCCGCCCAGCTGCTGTGTGAACTTCCCTGGAGTCCTGTTTATATGGGTGTAGTTAGAACTGCCTCGGCAATGGTGGCCCACCTCTGTATTGGTGGACTCCCTCTGCAATGGCAGGTTGCCTTGGCAGCGGCAGGTTGCCTTGGCAACAGCAGGCAGCCTCAGCAATTGCGTGTTGCCTTGGCTATGGCAGGCTGCCTCAGCAATGGCGGACTACCTCTGTAGTGGTGGAGTTCCTCCCCCACAGAGCTGGACTGTCCTGGGTTCAGCTATGCTTGCTGTGAAACTCTCAGTCCAGAGAGTTTCTGATTGCTGTTCTTTCGTGGGAGTGGGACCCTCCGAGCCTGATCACTTGGCTCCCTGCCTCAGAGCCTTTGATGTCTTTTTTAGTTGAACAGGCGACTCTCTCACAGGTGTTCCAGTCGCCTGTTGAAAAGGCACCGGGATCTGTGTGATTTCCCCTGTGGCGACTCACTGCGCTAGGTTAAAAAGCAGTGCTGAGATTCCTGGTGCTTTTTTTTGTTCAAGAATCTCCTGGCCTGGCTCGCTGTTCAGTCCCCTCTTTAATCAGATGAATGGGCGACTTCCCAGGGCTCCAATTGCCAGCCAAAAGGGCACCCAAACCAGTGTATTTTGCATGGAGAACCACCAGCCAGGGCGCCGACAAAGAAGCCGTGCAGGGCAATGCAGCCATGCCAACCAAGAGAACTGCGCCAGCCAAAACAGCCACGCTGGAGACCCATGGGTCTCTTCTGCCTGGGTATCTCCTGGTCCGTGGGCAATAAATATGCGGCATCCACTCACCCTCTGTGCTTTCACTGGGAACTGCAACTCTGAGCTGTTCCTAAACAGCCATGTTCCTCTCTCCTCTATCATCATTACTTTCCAGTTGTCAAAATTTAAAAATGTAAGATACCACATAAAATTTCAGATTCCTATCTTTTCTTGAAAAATCAGAACATTTTATAACACAACTCATATTGCCTGCAGAGCAACAACTATTTGGAGCTGAGCAGTGGCTGCTCCCTTTGGATGAGACACTCCACAGTTGGCCTTAGCCCACCAAATCTTGAAGGCATTTGGGTTTGTGACCCCTGACTGTTTGAGGACAGGGCAGGTGTCAAAGCACAGCACTCAAAGCCCTTACAATAAGACCTCAGCAATCTCAGTCTTTATCCTGTGGCCACATGTACCCACTTTACTGATCTTTGAGTACAGGATGCCTTTTCAAGCCTTATCCCTTTACAGATGCTTCCTTATATCTGGAATGCCTATCTACCTCTGTTCTAGTTGTAAAGCTCCTATTCAGTTTTCAAGTCTCATTAAAAATGAAGGTTCCTGGGCTCTAATCCCAGAGACAAAAATTCAGTAGGTCTAATGTGGGGCTCAAGAATGTGCATTTTTAATATGCACCCCAAAGTGATTTTGATGCAGGTGGTTTGATAACAGCACTTCGAGAAACACACCTCTAAGATTAAGAGTGTTTAGGTTGGCTAATAACCTTTTAGCATCTCTAATAACTTGATACCATCTCTAATTATGTGTCAAGAGGATATAAAGTTGTAAGTATTACAAACCAAAGTTCTAAAACTTGCCTGTTTGACATTTCTCTTTGGAATTTGTCCTTTGACTCTTGAAGGGGTAGCTTACTTCCCCTGGTACTTGAACTCAAAGTGTTTCCAAATCCTATGTGAAGAGATAATATTTTGAAACAAAATGCCAAATAACAGCTGAATGAAACTTTTCACAAGTTCTACAAGGGCTCTCCCCAACAGATATGATCTGGTTAAGGAAGGAATGAATAATTCTCAACAACAAAATTTAATTTGCATAGAAAATTAGGGCCAGAAAGCTAAGCGAGTAAAGCTATAAAACACACAGTTTAGCTTATTATTAACTATATTAAAAGGTCCTCAAGCCACCTGTGTTGTTGCAAAATACATATTTGGTCTTTGACTCCTGTTTCTAACTCCACTGGCTTGGAGGACACCCAGCTGGTATTCACTGCAGAACTGACTGCTTGCTTGGTGTGTGGGAAAAAACCCATAAACCTTTGGTCACAGATGTCTTCTGGGGTGATCATGGTGTGAGAGCGAGGAAAAGTTGTTTTTCCACTCATCCTTATTTATATTCTTACATTTCAGTTCACATAAATGATGAAGTTAAAGTTCACTCAGTATTTTCAATGGCCTGCTCATAATCATTTAAAGTGCTCTATACATGGGGGAAAATGGTGTTTATTGAAACTGATTGTCCCAGTGACAAAGCTATGCCCTCATAGTACTAGACTACCTCAAAGGATCAGTACACATTACCTATTAACTTGCAGTATCCAGTGACATTTAAGCTTGAGGTAGGGAACAGTAGTTTGTCCACTGATACACAAAACTGTGCCTAATGACTCCATATCTTGGGAGATTGTCCTGGCCTATTCTGTGAAGGTGGTCGAATCTTGTTCTTTTCGGAAGCAGTATTAGTTCTCTAGGTAATTGTACGGGCCCAAACACGGTAACATTTCAACTTCTAACTGCTCCCCTTTGAAATACTCTTTTAAAAACATGAGGTGGGGTATAGTAAGAGGTATCTATAATTGTGGGAATACCAGTCTGCAGTAAGAAGGCTGAGGGACTGATTTCTTTCTGTCAGCCCTAATGGGAAACAGTATCTCCACTGCTGTCTTGTCATATACTTGCCAAATTTTCAATTTTCCGTTTTGTAAAATAGAGTAAATTTGCCTTCCACTCAAAGAGCTAATACGTCTCATTATTTTGGCATTGTATATGATTTAAATAGAATTTCTAATACAGGAGAAACTAAGCCTTTCTCTCTTATTTACTTATTTATTTAGGTATAGCTGGAAAGTCCATATTTTAACTAGAAATGAAAGTTATTTTATTTTCTTTGCAAGCAGATGAATAGTTTTAAAAATGAATTTTTTGTCCTTCACAAATACTAGCAGACCATTTGTGATCTTACAATGGAGAATAAAATAGTCTGTTTCATGAGAGAAAATTGAATAAACAATTGAATTTGAATTTTACAAGATAGGAGCAACAGAATAGAAAATACTCATTGCTACATTATCATCATGAATAACCTTGATTTTTGTCCTTAGGAGGGGCAAATGCTCTTTGTAAAAGGGTCACATTTTCAGTTTTGCTAAAAATTACAGTCTCAACAAACCAAATTTAACTAAACAAGCACACACAAAAAAGGCAAAGAAACTTCATTCCAGGAGCTGAAATGAAAAATACTCCAAGAATTTCTAATGAAATGATTCCATGCTAAGTACAATTTTACCTGATATTTTTGTCTTCTCAGTATCAGTTGAAAAGCTAGTCGCTTCTAAGTTTTCATCATCAAAATCATCCCAAACTTCATTTCCCAATTCAAAGTTCACATTCAAAACTTCTGAAAATGGAAAATTGCTTTTATCTGCATCTGTCAAATTTTGGTTTCCAGAGATAATAAGATTTCTGTTGAAGAACACTGTTTAAGGGACTTTCTCATTTGAAGTGGTAGAATAGTTTTATCTGGAAAAATCTGTTATGTGTATGTATAAAAGACTATAGGTGCTTTTTAAACCACAAGCATCATAGTCTATTGATATATCGAACACATTTTTCAACTACTAAACAGAGTTCTTGAGTAGTAGTTTTCAAAAGCATTGTGTCAAGCATTGTTGAATACGGTATTCAGCCAATTCTGTTAACTGTATTACATGTGTTGACAGTTGCACTAAACTTAAATTTCAAAAAAAATTTTAGGCAATTGATTTTTCCTCTTAATTCTGATATTAGAATAACTCTACTTCAAGATTGGATTATAATAGTTTCCAAAATGGTCTTCCTCCTCCAGATCTTCTCCCTAAAGTTAATTTTCAGTATTGCTATAAATGTATTTGTCCAAAATAAAGAATATTAATTTTTCTCCTGCTAAAAAATTCTCAGTGTTATTGACTGTTTACAGCCTGGATTTAGAGCCAAACTACCTAAGCGAAAATTCCACCTCTCTCATTTATTGGTTGCATGGTCATAGACAAGTAATTCAAACTTCCTGATTCTGCAAAAGAAGACAACAACAGTATCTACCTCAAAAGATTGTTAAGGGGAGCTAAATGCCTTTGGTTGTACAATTTTACATAGTATTGTGTTAATAAATGTTAAATAACTACCTCTACAAAAAGCGTATGCATATTAATATGTTTATTATAAACTTTACTGATGCAAAGGCTATACAGCACATAATTTACAAATAACAGTAACATATATGGTATGCTTAAATGTAAATTCCACATATCTAATTGAGTCTCACTGAATATTTTCATTAAGTTTTGCCACTTTTCTATCTGTTGTCAACCTGTAGTTGCAAGTGACAAATGTAGCTGTCATGTGAATGTCAACATTTTTGTTGACTCTAGCAAGTAAGATGAAAGCATTAATAAAACAACAAAGACATCTGTTGGGGTTTTACTCATTCACCATTGACTTGAGTAACTTCTTTCCTGAATTAGATAGTAATTTTCAAATACTAGAAGAACATTCTCTCAAATTTTTTTTTTTTTGGATGGAGTTTTGCTCTTGTTACCCAGGCTGGAGTGCAATGGCGCGATCTCGGCTCACCGCAACCTCCACCTCCTGGGTTCAGGCAATTCTCCTACCTCAGCCTCCTGAGTAGCTGGGATTACAGGCACACGCCACCATGCCCAGCTAATTTTTAGTATTTTTAGTAGAGACGGGGTTTCACCATGTTGACCAGGATGGTCTCGATCTCTTGACCTCATGATCCACCCGCCTCGGCCTCCCAAAGTGCTGGGATTACAGGCTTGAGCCACCGCGCCCGGCCTATTCTCTCAATTTTTTGTGTTATTCACAATGTAATGGCTATAGTAACAACACACAGTTGTTTAATCTACACTATTAAAATTTTATCTATCACTTTCTCAGGTTTAAAAATAAGCAAAATAATAAATCAAACCCAGATTTGAAGTGTTTGCTGATTCCTATGGTATAAATGTTCCCACCATAACTGATTTCAAGCTATTAATGTGACATAATCGATTAAGAAGTTGGGAAAAATGCACGATAGCACCCTATTACACATACAGATAAATAACATTAAGAACATAGACAACAGTAAAATGAAGTAGAACAAGTAGGAAGTGATGAGTTTTGAGTATTTTTGTCTTTGTTTATTTTTGAAACAGAGTCTCACTCTGTTGCCCAGGCTAGAGTGCAGTGCCGCAATCTTGGCTGCCTGCAACCTCCATTTCCTGGGTTCAAGCAATTCTCCTGTCTCAGCCTCCTGAATAGCTGGAATTACAGGCATGTACCACCACACCCGGCTAATTTTTTCGTATTTTTAGTAGAGACGAGGTTTCACCATGTTGGTCAGGCTGGTCTCAAACTCCTGACCTCATGATCCGCCTGCCTCAGCCTCCTAAAGTGCTGGGATTACAGGGCATGCCTGGCCTTTGCCTTTGTTTTTAACATAATTTAATTCAGTTTATGTAATTAAATTTTTAATAATGGCTGAAAGATTCTTGAAAATTTAATAATCATCTCTCATAAGTCAGTACAAACTTGCTCCAACATATCACTGAGTTTCCTCTAATTTAAATATTTTTTTTTCTTTATTTTTTTTGAGACGGAGTTTCGCTCTTGTTACCCAGGCTGGAGTGCAATGGTGCGATCTCGGCTCACCGCAACCTCCGCCTCCTGGGTTCAGGCAATTCTCCTGCCTCAGCCTCCTGAGTAGCTGTGATTATAGGCATGCACCACCATGCCCAGCTAAATTTTTGTATTTTTAGTAGAGACGGGGTTTCACCATGTTGACCAGGTTGGTCTCGATCTCTCGACCTTGTGATCCACCCGCCTCGGCCTCCCAAAGTATTGGGATTACAGGCTTGAGCCACCGCGCCCGGCTAATTTAAATATTCTTTATCCATTTATTCACCTACTCAAACCCTTCTTTATTCTTCAACTGTACCTATAACTATAGTTCACATTATTCTACTTTTATATGTTAAAACGCACACACTGAGACACGCAATGTATATATGTCTAAAAATGGAAGTAGATACAGAATGCAGTGGGAATGCAGAGGAAGAAGGATCTAAACATGCAATGGAAGTGAGACGTATTTTTCTAAGGTGATACCACATGACAGACAGACTCCTAGGGTGATAACATATGAAGGAAGAGTAGTCAGAATTTCAGCTTGACAGAGCTGCGGTTGAGAGGCAGGGCAAGAGGAAAAGCAACCTATTCCATGAAAGGAGACCACCATGTAAAAAGACACACCACTATGAGAGGAAAGAGAATTTTGGGGGAACTGTAAGTTTTCAGGATTTCTGGAGCACAAAGTAGGAGAAGGCAGGGTCCACTGTGTCTGCACAGGTAGTTAAGTGCTAGATAATGTTGAAGCTTATTTGCCATACTGAGGAGATTCTTTTGCTTGTTTGTTTCTTAAAGGCTAACTATTGAAGGATAACTATTGAAGGTGTTGCAGCAAAAGGTTTACACACCAGATTTGCCCATTAGATCACTTGGAATATTATGGATTGAAGGAAAATGAGACAAAAGCAGAGATAAAAGTAAGTTATTGCAGTGAATGAGAGACAATGAATGCTTAAGCTAGAGTATCAGCAGAAAGGATAGAGGAAATAACAAATATGAGAGATGTGCAGGAGGCAAAATAATTAAGATTTGGTTATTATTTACATGTGAGGTGAGCTATTTAGAAGGATGCTTTTTTTTTTTTTTTTACCTTTAGCAGCTTAACAAAGAAGAGTTCATTCACTGAGCTAAGGAAAAAAGAGAAGGTGTAGAGTGAGGTACAAGGAAGACAGAGTTTAGATGCTGACATGTGTGATATGTTAACTTTTAAGTGGATATGTCCAGGAAGTTGATTATATAGATGGATTTGGAGTTAGAAAGAAAGATCTACATGGGAGATACAGATTTAGTAATTATCAAGACATAGTGATTAAAGACATGGGCTTGGGTGATACTGTCTAGGAAAAGTTTTTGAAGCCAGAAGAAGAAAAAAGAATCATTTTGCAACATCAACAGGAAGAAAAGCCCATGCAGTCTAAGAAGTAACAGGAAACCAGTACAATGGTTTAATTGAAACCAAAGGAGAGATTTCCAAAAGAAAGGAAAGACCAATGTATTAAATACTACAGAGGTGAAAGAGAGTAACAGTTGAAAACAATTCACTGAATTCAGAACTTAGAAAGTCACTAAACGGCTTGAACAAAAGCAGTTTCAAAGGAATGATGTAGAGAAAACCCAAATTTTAATGAATAAAGAGTAACTAGGGTTTAATGAAGTGAGCATACTGAGTGTCAATTGCTCTTTTTTTAAAAAAAATTTTACTTTCAGTTCTGAGGTACACGTGCAGATCTTGCAGGATTGTTACATAGGCATACATGTGCCATGGTGGTTTGCTACCTCCATTCCCCTGTCACCTACATTAGGTATTCCTTCTAATGTTATCCCTCCCCGAGCCCCCGACCCCACAACAGACACCAGTGTGTGATGTTCCTCTCCCTGTGTCCATTGGTTCTCATTGTTCAACATCCACTTATGAGTGAGAACATGTGGTGTTTGGTTTTCTGTTCTTATGTCAGTTTGCTGAGAATGATGGTTTCCAGATTCATCCATGCCCCCCTGCAAAGTACATGAACTCATCCTTTTTTATGACTGCATAGTATTCCATGGTGTATATATGCCACATTTTCTTTATCCAGTATATCTTTGATGGGCATTTGGGTTGGTTCCAAGTCTTTGCTATCGTAAACAATGCCACAATTAACATGTGTGCATGTGTCTTTATGGCAGATCGATTTATAATCCTTGGGGTATATACCCAGTAATGGGATTGCTGGGTCAAATGGTATTTCTATTTCTAGATCCTTGAGGAATTCCACAATGGTTGAACTAATTTACACTCCCACCAACAGCGTAAAAGCGTTCCTATTTCTCCACATCCTCGCCAGCATCTGTTGTCTCCTGATTTTTTAATGGTTGCCATTCTGTCGCGAGATGATATCTCAATGTGGTTTTGATTTGCATTTCTCTAATAACAAGTGATGATGAGCATTTTTTCATATGTTTGTTAGCCACATAAATATCTTCTTTTGAAAAGTGTCCATTTCTTTCGCCCACTTTTTGAAGGTTTTTTTTTCTTGTATATTTGTTTTAGTTCTTTGTAGATTTTTTTTTTTTTTTGAGATGGAGTCTTGCTCTGTTGCCCAGGGTGGAGTACAGTGGCACGATCTAAGCTCATTGCAAACTTCGTCCCCAGTTTGAAGTGATTCTCCCACCTCAGCCTCCTGAGTAGCTGGGACTACAGGCATGCACCTCTATGCTTGGCTGATTTTTTGTATTTTTAGTAGAGATGGGGTTTCACTGAGTCATCCAGGATGGTCTCAATTTCTTGACCTCATTATCTGCCTGCCTCAGTCTCCCAAAGTGCTGGGATTACAGGCGTGAGCTACCATGCCTGGCCTTTTTTTTTTTTTTTTTTTTTTTTTTTGAGATGGAGTCTCGTTCTGTTGCCAGGCTGGAGTGCAGTGGCACAATCTCAGCTCACTGAAACCTCCATCTCCCTGGTTCAAGCAATTCTCCTGCCTCAGTCTCCCGAGTAACTGGGACTACAGGCCGGTGCTACTACGCCTGGCTAATTTTTGTATTTTTAGTAGAGACAGAGTTTCTCTATGTTGGCCAGGATGGTGCTCTTTCAATTAATTATTATTTTGATGAGAAAGCAAGAGAAAGAGGGTACAGGGACTCAAGAATTCCAGCGTTTGTCTGCCTGGCATGCATTCCTTTCTTTTAGTGGGAGTACCCTCCCTTTCCTTTGGGGAAGCTAATTCCACAATTCCATGTGATTCTTGTAAGGCTATCATTCATGGTACCGTGCCTTCGCTGGGGCCACAGTTACATAATGACCCAATCTTTAGGTTACAGAGATTTATCAAGGGATAAACACATGACTCAAATGAGGCCAGTTAGAATGAGCTCTGGTCTGCCAAAACTAACAGGGAAGACTACCTTTTTCCACTGAGGCTGCTAAACTGTTTAGATATAAGTTAGGGGTTACTAACTTATGTCATGTGAGAAACCCTATTTAAAAAGTAAAGCCAATTAGCAACAGGCATAGCTAAAAGATTGAGAGAAAGCCAGAGGCATGAGTTCCTTGATTTAGTCAGAATTAAGCAAGATACTTTTCAGTTTACATGAGACAATTTTTTCCCTTTCTTGTGCTTAAGTCATTTTGAGTAGAATTTTATCATTTATAATAAAAAAAAGTCATGACCAACCAGATGAGGACATGAAGCTGAAGAAGGAAAAGACTTCAGTATATTGTTATGCTAAAGGCAAAGACACAGTGGCGAGGAAAGAATGAAAATACAGGAAAAAGGAGATGGATAATGATCATCTAAAGTCCCAGGGAAAGCAGGACTGGATAGAATTAAGATTACAGGAGGAGAGATATGCCTTGAATTGAAGAAAAGATAATTTTTCTTTTAAGACAAATAGATGGTTAGATGGATGCAGAGACAGGGAAATACATAATAGAGTGGTGGGGTGAAAAGCTGAAGGAGTTCATATACTACTGGTTCAATTTTCAATTCTCCACTGATAAGTAAAAGTCAATTTCATTGTATAGAAATGGCACTGGGCTGGGAATCAAAAGATATGGAATCTATTTCTGGCCTTGTCATTAATTAGATACACAATTTTTGTGCAAGTCACTTAATCTCTTGGAGTCTTGGCTTCTTTCACTGTAAAATGAGAAATTGCACAAAGGTCCCTTCTAATTTAAATCTTATGATTCAACATGCTTTCTCATATAATTTTAAACATTTTTTCTTCTTCCCTTCTTGAAATTGGAATACAGAAGATAAAACTGCCATGCTTTTTAAAAAACATTCTCAAATGCAGTATTTGAATACATTTAAAGTATGTTTTGCTACCAAAGACTAATATGTAAAAAATATGACAAATACACCCAATTACTATTACTAACAGTACCAGAAACTATAACAGCTTTACATACATCATCTCATTTAATCCTAAAACCCCCTAAAATATAACCAGATGAGGAGTTTACACAAAGTGGTTAAAGACTATGAAAGGTTACACTAAAAGTCAGAGCTAGGACTTGGACAGACTTGTTTCTGTGAACTTAACTACTATACCATACAGCTCTTTCAAAAAAAAAAAAAAAGTGGCCCACTCAATAAAACAGGGATACAATTATTATTGGGAGCTAAAGTATCTAGATAAGGCTTTAATATCATAATATAAATTGGATTTGGAATAGTGAGTGGGAAAGAAAAGTAGGAAAACCATGTAAATATAACACAAAAGTAAGCACAAAAAAAGATAAAACTCGTGTGTGCAGAAGGACAGGTAATAGTGCAATAGTATAAGGAAGAAATAAGTTAGAGGGCTACATATTGAACAGAGATAAATATAAGAGGCGTGACAATTTTATACTTCCTATATACTTTGCAATGATATTCAGGCTTTGAATAAGTTGGATAAATGCTCTGATTCTCCAGATGAGATTAGGGAACTTCTCCTGATCTCATATTGAACATAATGGCTGCCATAATATCATAAGAGGTAGTGAATACTCCAGCCCTTGCCTCCGTAAAATCTTAATTTATGACTAGAGGAAAAAAAAGTGACAGCATGAAGAAAAGAATGTCAAGAAAAGCCAATGCTGAACATATGAAATTATTTTCAGAAATCCCCAAGCTTACCATTTCTACATACAGCCACTTGAAGAAATAACTCAATGGCCAGGATTGTCTCCTATGTTTTAACAGACTAACTGTTAATAGCATGATCCAGGAAAATTATGCTATATTAATGGCAAGAACCAGGGTAATGATGAACCAGACACAGTGTTGAATTTCTCTCATTAATTTAATGACAGACACAGACAAAATGCATTACCTCATTAATGACAGACAAAAAGCAAATCTAGATTACACACTAGCTATATCCCATAACCTAAGTTATATTCTCATAGTAACATAGAAGTTTTAAGAATCATAGGTTTAAGAACTGGAGAGATACTAAAGGTCACCTAGTTCAATACCTTCATTTTAAAGGTAAGACTAAAGCCCAAAGAGATTAAATAACTTGCCCAAGGTCACACTGATATTTTGTAAAACTGGACTAGTTTTATAAACATAAAACTATTTTAAATAACTTTAAATATATATGAATGTAATCATTCAGCATTTAATATTCTTTATACCCAAGGATCCCTTATTTGCTAAGATTTTCCTCATAGTATCGTCACATTAAAATAGTCAACATTATGTAGGAAAGAGATTTTTTTTTTTAAATATGACAAACACAGACCATCTGAATAACAGACCCAAGAATCTGAAAATAATCCAGTAATCTAAGAGAAAAATGTTGCCAAGTTAATAATTATAATTTCAGATGTTGGTGTTTCAATAACATTACTTGTCAATTCAAATAATTTACTCTCTTAAGTATCAATGGTAACTTACCTTTGTCTTGATATTCAGATGGTTCTTGTCTAAATTTTCCACAGATTTCATGCTGATCATGCTCCATTATAGGCAATTCAGATATGTTTAAATATTCTGACCTTTATATAGATAAAACCATAAAAATGTTAAAGAAAATACAAAAATTTATCTAAGCCTGAAAACTATTTATTCACATAAACAAAAATAATGATTTATCTTTTTAATGCTTCTATAATAAACTGTACCCAGCCTGGGTAGCAAATAAATAGGTGCTTAACAGAAGTGACCAATACTTAGTCATCTTTTACATGCCTTTAGTTAGATTAACAAAAGCCAGGATCTCTATAAGTAGTGTTGGCATCTATTCTGATGAGTCAGTTCCTGTTCTGCACTAGTTGTTAAATATATTCAATGTCATTACTGCATATAAAATGCCCTTATCTGAAAGGGAAATTACATGTATGATTGTCCTGTAGGCATCATGATACAGGAAAAGAACAGAGTTATCACCTAAGGCCTTCTGCTTGCTAACTAGGAATGTGAACTTCAGTTTTTCCATCTATACAATAGGATAAAAAATTTTATGGCTCATTGTATGGGCCATGTTGTTAAGTCAGAAAAGATAATGTGCAAATGTGTAATTTTCAAATTATAAATCTGAGATATTATTAATATGGACTGAGCCTCTAAATGGAAATTTAGACTTTGTACACCAACATGATTTCCATTTTTAAAGTATACTCTTGTCACTTAATTTATATTCCCTATAAAGAGAAAACCTAAGGGAATGACATAGGATAGGAAGTTTCCTAGGAAAGAGATGATTTAATGAATGTTATTCCCTAACTGTGGAGTTCTAAATACATTTAGGGTAGCAAAGAAAATGAAACCATTATGATGTTATTGCTTCATTATGGAATTAAATGATAACTGTGATTTGATGGTAGCCAGTGACTATCTTTCCTTGAATAAGTAGTTACCTGCAGGAACAGAGTTTATGATCAATATTTTACCTTAGATATTAGCATTCTATTTGTACCTTGATATACTAGGAAGGGAAGGTCTTGGAGTAAAAGCAAACTCTGTAAGGTCCACTCTCGGAGACTTATTCATCTGCATCTATTAATGAAACAAAAATAAGTTCAACTCTCAGTTTCACATCAAGAACTTTTAACACATGAGCCAAACAACAAAATTCCTGCTGGTACATAAAGTTTCCAAATCAATGAACTAGGAGAAACTCAGGCTAGTTCCCAAGTCTAATATTTCACTCAGGCCCTTCTTAAATGTCGGCATTCTTCATGTTTCTTTACTAGGTCTCTTCTTACACTACACCTTCTCAATCAAAGATCTCATTTATTTCTGTGGCTTCAATTATCATCTATGTGTGAATGACTCTCAAATCTCTGTTTCTAGCTTAGCTCTCTCTCCTGCTTTTCAAACAGTTATAGCCAACTGGTCTGTAGGACATCTTTATCTAGACATCTTGCAGGCCCTCTAAATTCAATGTTTCCCAAATAGAACTTATCCTGTTCCAGCAAACTTGCTTTTCCTTCAGAATACCTACCAGAACGAGGCTAAGCTTTTCTCCCAGTTGCTAATACCAGAAAGCTGGGCATCATTTTTAACTCCTCCTTCTATTTTGTCTTTTATAACCAATAAAGTAGCAAGGTAGTGATTCTACCTTGGAAAAATATTTTAACCCAGTCACATCTCTCCATTGCTACTGCCACTACCCTAAACTAAGCCATTACTTTGCTGAGATTATTGTAAAAATCACCTAATGAGTCCCTTTGTTCCTATTCTATCATCTTCTAATCCCTTTTCTACATTGCAGCCAGACTGACCTTTATAAAACACAATTTTGATCATGTCACTGGTTAAAACTTTTCATTGGCTTCCCAGTACTTTCATGATAAAGTCTAATTCCTTAAAATAGCAAAAAGGTCTGCATGATCTAGCTCCTACTTATCTCATCTCTCTCTACTCCTTTACTTGTAATTGAATTCTAGACATACTGAGAAATATTACTGAGAAAGAGTTTCTTTAAAGATCTCCCGCTCTCTCTTTCTTTATTACCTCTGGCCCTTTGTATAACCGCTATGTCTGGAATATTTAGCTCTCCCTTCCTACTATCATTCTGGTGCCTGCCCCTCCATCCTCGGCTTATCCTTCAGGTCTCAATCACATCTATTAGGAATCCTTCCATCAAATGTGGATTGAGTACATTTTCTATCTAAACTTAAGTGTGTTATACTTCTGTCATAGAATCCTCATCAAACTATTTAAAAAGCATGTTTACTTATTTGTATCTCTCACTCAACTACAAATTCTATGATTGGGAATAAGACTGTCTTATTCATCACTGCATCTTAGCACTTTGGCATACTCTCGGTGCTCAATGAAGATGGAAGGAAAGAAGAAAGATTTAGAAGAAAAAAAGGAAGGAAGAAAGAAGGGAAGATGAATTATGAATAATGGTAATATTCTTAGTCAAGCCCACAAGTAATTCTAAAGTACACCGTGGATACCTACCTACCTGATACACAGAACAAGGATATTTATATACATTTAATTACAGAACAGAGGGAAAAATGTGATTAAAACTAACCTTCAGACGTTTAACTGGAGGAACAGATGAAACAGCATTCCTGTTTCTTAAATCAGACAAATATGAAGAAATTGTCGACTCTTTAATTTCTGACTTCTGTGCAACTCCAATTTTACCTGTGAAAAGAAACTTCAGATTTGATTCATATAAAGTCAACTTTCATAAAATTTCAAATCTAGTATTTACATTTTTATGTTGCCCACAAAAGAAAGAAAATTATTTAGAGTTATAAGTTGCATAAATATCATACACAGATAATTATAATTAGGATGTCATTACTATCCACCAAAGACCTTTTAATTTTGAACACTTGAAATAAACTTATTTTAAGGAACTCACAGCAGTCATGTCCACATGTATGTTTATTTTTACAAGGATGATTGCATTCTCGGTTCCCAGGTTTTTTGCTGGCAGTCATTCCTAAATTAATATAAGAAAAACAAACTTGTCAGTACATTTATTGTTAATTTAATGTAATTTTTATCCAGTTTCCTTCATTTCAGATAATACAAAATACTGATTTTTACACTTCCTCAAATGTTTTGTAAATCCATGGACTTTTTTTTTTTTTTTTAAATAAAGAGATGGGGTTTTGCTATGTTGTCTAAGCTGGAGTGCTGTGGCTATTCACAGGCACAATAATTAGTACTGCAGTCTCAATCTTTTGGGTTCAAAAGATTCTCCTGTTTCACTCTCCTATGTAGCTAGGACTACAGGCACTTACCACCATGCCTGGTAATTTTTAAAATATATTTTCAAGAAGTCTCACTATTAGTCCCAACATGAAACATCTAGCCACCTACAAGCTTCTCTCAACCTCCCTGATGTGTACAATATATATATATATATATATATATATATATATATATATACACATACACTATACCACATACATATATATAAAACTTAATACTCTCAGCCTCCCTGGTATATATTTTATATGTGTGTGTGTACGTGTGTGTGTGTGTGTGTGTGTGTGTGTGTATAAAATAGGGCCAAATATGGCCACATATCAGTAACTTTTATACTAAATGAGGTAACAGTGAGGGTGAAGTTTAAAACCTCTTTTGCTGCTTTGTACTTAAGCTTAAAAATCCTGGAAAGAAGTAAACATCGGCTGGATGCAGTGGCTCACACCTGTAATCCCAGCACTTTGGGAGGCCGAGGCGGGTGGATCACGAGGTCAGGAGATCAAGACCATCCTGGCCAACATGGTGAAACCCCATCTCTTTAATAAAAAAATTACACACACACACACACACACCCCTCTAAAGAAGGAAACCAACGTTGACCTTGACTCTTCTGTAGATCTAGCACCCTGCCACATGCTAAGAAAAAAAAAAAACAGCAGCAAACATCATGACATTTTGATGATACTGCTGACGGAAGTTAGTAAACAGCATATAATACATATTTAATAAATATTAGAATTAAATGCTTTAGGGATCTAGGGAATTTGCTATATGAATTCACAGAAAAAACAGATTGCTTCCATCTTGACTCCTCTAAGTTAGAATTAATATCTCCAAACATATCATTTATTCCTCATTTATTGTATTTTACATCAGCTTTTTCTTGATCTTAGCTTTCAACAGTAGCATGGGGAAGGAGAGAGATGTTTGAACTGGTCCTTGAAGGACAGATAGAAATATGAACATGAGAATGAGATCAAGAGAAGATATTCCAGGTAAAGGGCATAATACCCAAAGGCAGCAAATAACAGACTGTAGTAGCTGAAATCAGCTTATTTTTGCTTGAGCACAGATTTTAAGTGAACCAGAAATGCTGGACGTAGCGGAGAGCTTGAAAACCTTTACAACATTTCTTGGTCTTTTACTCCTCATTTTTGGTCCCATTGTTCAGTCGAGCTTTTCCAAGTCATGGCACGTCTAGACAATGACAATATACATATAGCAGCCTGAGGTGAATGGATGAGGCTGCTCAACATATGAGGCAATGGCTGGTCCTTAGAGCTGAGCAGATTAATGTAATGGGTACTGATAAAGTAAAAAGAAAACACCTGGTGGCTGGAGAAGCTGACAGCTAAAGCACAGCATTCCCAAGTGAACAAACAATTTTGAGAATATAAACACCCAGATAAGACCACTCTGTAACCACAGTAAAAGACAGAGACAAGACTACCATGTAATTATTTCTGAAACTAGAGAAAACAATCCTCAAGAACCATAAAAAATAATGAAACATCCCCCTCTTCTGGCTAGCACAGATGATTACTATTTTTTAAATCTTCTCACTTCCAAAATAAAAGGTACCAAAATACCCAATATCTTACTTCTTGAGAGCATCAAATCTAGAACTGACCTCTGCTTTCCCTAACCCTTTCCTAAGAGTCGCCCAGCACACGCTGAAATCCTGTAATAAGATTCTGAAATCCTGTAAGAAGACAATTCTCCCGGCTCCCTGAGATGACCCACAGTTCTGTGGCTATGGTGCTCTCCTTCGCTGCAGTCCATTAAATAAACCCAACATTCCTCAAATACAAGTGTATTCCTATTTGTCACTAACTAAAAGGCTTTGACATTGTGTCATGACTTACGGCTTCAGGTGTTTTGTTCCAAGTCATGATCCTGTTACCTCTCACTAAACCAGAACTGGTTTTTTTTGAAACCAGTCCTCCATGCTACAATTTATTCTAAACACTGTTGCTTATTTAATACTTTAAAAGTTCGATGCTGATCATATCAACTTGCCCACTTAGAAACGTGTTATTTCCTACTACCAACAAAAATCAATTCCATCTTCAAGGTCCTGCAACTCTCCAATTTCAGCTTCCCTTCCTGGCACCCATATTAACCCTACATCCATCTAAACACATTCAATTGCCATTCTTCAAATAGTCCCACGCCTTTCTATAATTGTAGTTTTGATACTATCTCTTGTCTTAGAAGACCTTCACTTCCTTGCCCACCAGATGCCTACCAACCTTCAAGTCTAACTCAAATGGCACCTCTCGGTTGGAGGTCTATGGTCATCACCTGATCTGATTTCCCTCTCCTTTGGGCCCCTGTGGCATGTTCTTTGTGCCTCTTGCTTATTGTATGTTCCATTATATTTAATGTATTTAAAGGAAAAACAGAGGAACACTAAAATAGAGTAAAAAAATGAGCTCTAACATAGACTCTTATTTGGGAAAAAAATATTAAAAATAATATCTGTATATCTCACAGAGATGAAAAGAGAATGCAATTAAATAGATAAAAACATTTGAAAATTAAGTGATAAACATATATGTTAATGTACACTATTACATCAATTCAAGATTACACAAATAATTTTAAAACTAAAGTTGTTCTGGATGCTGTGAAGGAGAGGTACACCATGTTATGTGATAACAGGGGAACTGTTCTGGTCAGGAATGTTGGGCTGAGTAGTGAAGAAAGAGGGGAAGTTAACAAGGAAAAGAAGAAGGAGAAAGCAGGGTTCAGGCAGAGGGAATAGCATATGCTAAAGCTCTATGACAAGGAAAAGCATGGCACATTGGAGAAACTGGAAGGTCGGTATGACTGATGCTAGCAAATAAGACAAAGTACGTAAGATGAGACTATAGTGGTAGCAAAGGTAGCCTATGTTTGTAGGGGAACAGTTCCACCATGGCACCACGGCAATTGCATGTCTCAACATAGGCCATGTAGGTAAGATTCAACTGTTGGCAGAATGTCCTGTGGTCATCCTTAAACTAGCAAGATAGGCAGTCTTATGAGGAGCTACCAAAGGCTATTTCACATTTTCTCTATACCTTGCAGAAGACCCCCTGACTTGCAGAAGACTTGCCATGAGGCAGTTTCTCATCTGCCTGCCTGATTCCAATAAGGCATGGAACTTTCCACTTTGCCCCTTTCAGATAAAACTGCTTAGCTGCAGCCTAGAGTTCACTTATCAAAAACAAAGCAATCCACCATTCATGTCATCAAGTCATCTGACCCCTCTAGTTTGGTACCATCCTGTGGAATTGAGGATGTAAGCAGCTAATACCATGCTGATCTTGCTTTGCCATCTGTGTAAATAATAAACTGTCTAAATCCATTAGGGTGTCCTTACCAGCCAAATCTACAGAAGTGAGGCAAGACTACATAGCAGCTACCACTACATTGCTGCTTAGGGACTGGCTGACCACGTGACAATATAGAACCTTTTAGGGGATGCTAATGATTTAGATTCTAAGAGTTATGGGAAGCCACTGAAGAGTTTTAACCAAACAGGGGGCATAAACAGATTTGCATTTTGAAAAACATCACTATATGGAGTATAATCTGGAGTACAGACTTGAGATAAGACAGAAAGGATGCAAGAAACCAGTTAAAAGGATGCTGAGAAGTCTAAACAAGAAATGATTGTAATTCTAGAGTGGTGGTGGTATCAGTTACAGAGAATAGACTGATTTGAGAGATGGAAGGTAAAAATATTTTTCATGCAGAATCAAGTGGAGTGGTTTTCTTTCTTGAGCAGCACATTGCCTCCCCTGAAGTTCTGCAGTCTTCCTTTTAGTATAGCAATATCCACCTTAAGTTTAAGTTCACTCAATAGTTCACGGGTAAAAGCAAATACATAGAACACCTTACCCATTTATTCTCCCCTCATAGATGCTGCTTTCCTTGAATCCTCTATCTGCCTCCTAAGGCAATCTAGACCTGTCCTATAACTGTCATCTTTGAACTTCCTTTCCTTAAGTTCCTGGGCTGAATCTACTAAAAATAGATTCTTGGACTTTTTCTTTCTTAGTTAAAACCTTGTTTTACTGGTGCTTAATTTCAAGCAACTGCCTAAGAAAGGATGTGTGAGAGTAAAATTTTTTGAATCTTTCTTTGAATGTATTAAGGTATCTTTATGTTACTTTCATACTTAGTACTTTGGCTGGGCATAGAACATAAGATTGAAAATCATTTTTCCCTTGGATTTTTAATTTTTATTATTACAGTTTTGGAGACAGGGTCTCGCTCTGTCACCCAGGCTGGAGTGCAGGTGTGAGATCATAGCTTACCACAGCCTTGAATTTTTGGGCTCAAGCAATCCTGCTGCCTCAGCCTCTCTAGTAGCTGTGATTACAGGCACAAACCACTGTGCCTGGCTTCCCCCTGGAATTTTAAGTCGATTGACTTTTAGCATACAACGTTGCACACAAAAAAGACTATTCCAATTTTTAATTTTTGTTCCTTGTAAGCATTTACAATTTTCTCTTTATCCACAATGTTCTGAAATATTGCAATTATGCTTTATTTATAGACCTTCCATTCATCCTAACTAGCATTAAGTAAGCCTTTTTACTGCAAAGATTTCTGTCTCACTTCAGTTCTAAAAATTTTCTCAAGTTATTTTTTCTGATTTGTTTGTTCTTTCCTGAACACTTAGAAGTTAAATATTAGGCTCTTAAGTTGCTTCCTTTTTCTCTTATATTTCCTGTCTCCTTGACTTTTTTCTTTCATTGAGAAGGTACTGATTTCATCTTTGAGCCCTCCAGTTTTCTTTCCAAACATAATTATTACCTCTCTGTGCTTGCTCTGGTTCCATTTTTAAATAAAATGACATCCTATTGAGTTCTACGGTTGCAATTTAATATTTAATTTCTTTGAGGTTACTTAAGTTTTATATTAAGTCTTATGACATTCCTGAATTATGCTATTGCTCTTTCATCCATTTTCTATTTACTTAATTTTAGACTTTCACACATTATAGATTTTCCTCAATGTCTAGTCACTCTTGGTTGTCTGCCTATAATGTTCCTATTAGATCTTATTTTCACATATGAGAAAATTAATTCTGGGAGAGGTTAAGTAAGATGCTCAAGATTATGCTGTTAATAAGTAGCCAATTTGAGATTCAAATTCAAGGTAGTCTAATTCCATAGCCCGATCTCTCAACAATTCTCTCTCTAGTTCTACCAGTTGCTTTAGCTCTCCCAAAGGATATGTTTTAACTATTTAGAGAAGGGACCTATTGTTTTGAGGTGGGAAGTCTAGGAGGAAAGGCTTTGCAAGTTGCTGTTTTGCAATGAGGAATAGTTGCCTTTATCTCTTAAATACAAGAACTTCTAAAAGGATGCATATTTAAACACTGCCACAAGGTGGTGCACAATGACTATACACACTTGCTCCCAGTTACAATTACTAGGATCTGGGAATCTAATTGGACATATTCTGAGGGCTCCCAAAAATTTCAAGGCAAAGCTGGCAAATCTTGTCAGGAATGAGGACTGTATGAAAGTTTTGCTTGTTCGTTTGAGAATACTAGCCTATATATACTACCTGAAAAAAATCTTCTTGCTGTATTTTTGTTATGAATGGTACTTAGCTAAGTGCTCCCTCTACCCTGCCACCCTCCCTACTTCCTGAGAATTGTCTGAATTTGTCTTATTAGCAAATATAAGCTTATAAATATTGATAATTAGAAAGATAAGGTTCTTGGAAAAAAATTAATCTAAGCTGTACTCTTTTCTTTTGAGAAAACGGTCTGGCTCTCTCACCCAGGCAGGAGTACAGTGGCGCCATCTTGGCTCACTGAAACTTCGGCCTCCCAGGCTCAAGCTATCCTCCCATCTTAGCCTCCTCAGTAGCTGGGACTACAGGCATACACCACCACACCCAGCTAATTTTTGTATTTTTTGTAGAGACAAGAGGGTTTTTTTGTTTTTGTTTTTTTTTGAGACACAGTCTCGCCTTGTAGCCAGGCGCCAGGCTGGAGTGCACTGGCGCGATCTTGACTCACTGCAAACTCCGCCTCCTGGGTTCAAGCAATTCTCCTGCCTCAGCCTCCCCAGTAGCTGGGACTACAGGTGAGGGCCACCACGCCCAGCTAATTTTTGTACTTGTAGTAGAGATGCGGTTTCACCATGTTGGCCAGGATGGTCTCGATATCTTGATCTCATGATCCACGCACCTCGGCCTCCCGAAGTGCTGGGATTACAGGCATGAGCCACTGCGCCTGGTCGTTTTTTGTATTTTTTGTAGAGACCAGCCATGTTGCCCAGGCTGATCTCAAACCTGCAAGCTCAAGCAATCCATCCGCCTCGGCCTCCAAAGTGCTAAGACAACAGGTGTGAGTCACCACACTCAGCCTAGCTGTACTCTTAGGTATACTCTAAGATAGCATATAACATTCCATCACTGTCTAATCTGAGATGCAAATATTTTCATAGTTTTGCCGCATATTAACTTATATGTTATGAAGTCCCCAGTTCCAAGTATTTACAGTAAATTTATTAATAATATCAAATATAAATGTATTGAAAGAAAATACTTAAAATTACTTTAACAGGGTTATTAACAGCTTGGTGGTGGTGGGGGGGGGCAAAGATCACTTCTTTAAAAAAAAAAATTCCAGGCAATAAACAGAAAATCTCAAGAATCTCTCACATGTTTAGTGTAACTTTCTAATTATAAATTCAAATAATTTCGTCTCTGCAGAAGCTACTGGAGTATTTTTTTAATACTACTTTGACTTTTGCAGTTCTCCATTTACGTGAATCATAGCATATGCAATTCATGGTTTTTACTTTTTTTTAAATGATAAGAGAATCTCCTTTTCATTTTTCTGCCAAATACTTTACTATCATTTTGTCACTTATTTATGAAGAAAAGGTATACACTGAACTGGAGTCCTTGATTTTGCAATTTAATGCACATATACGCCAAAGAATATAAAGAAAAGTAGACTGCTTTTTGACTAATATTTAAATGTACACACAACATGCCTAAGGACTGGCTTTATCCTTGTATTCATTCAGGTACATTACTTTTTTTTTTTTTGAGACAGAGTTTTGCCCTCTTTGCCCAGGTTGGAGTGCAGTGGCACAATCTCCACTCACTGCAACCTCCGCCTCCTGTGTTCAAGCAATTGTCCTGCCTCAGTCTCCCAAATAGCTGGTATTACAGGTGCCTGCCACCATGCCCGGCTAATTTTTCTATTTTTAGTAGAGACGGGGTTTCACCATGTTGGCCAGGCTGGTCTCAAACTCCTGACCACTGGTGATCCACCTGCCTTGGCCTCCCAAAGTGCTGGGATAACAAGCATCAGCCACTGCACCTGGCCCCAAGTACCTTAAATTTTCATACTCAGAATAACACTACAAATGAAAATAAATTATTAATGTCAAATTGATTTTCTTATTTAGGATGTATTTAAGGAAAAGAAGGTTGAATGCCTAATCTTCATATACTAAAAGCGGGCCTAAAATTTTTTTAATTTTTGTTTTTACAACTTAAAAATATGTTTCACATTGCCATATCTTAAAAATAACAAAAATGTTCTTCCTCAGATTTTACAAGAATTTTATCTCCTGGAATTATATGTGAGAAATTGCAGCTAAAAGAATGGTTTTGGATGGGTGCAGTGGCTCATTCCTGTAATCCCAGCACTTTGGGAGGCTGAGGCGGGCGGATCACAAGGTCAGAAGATCAAGACAATCCTAGCTAACATGGTGAAACCCTGTCTCTACTAAAACACAAAAAATTAGCCAGGAATGGTGGCAGGTGCTTGTAGTCACAGCTACTCAGGAGGCTGAGGTAAGAGAATCACTTGAACCCAGGAGGCAGAGGTTGCAGTGAGCTGAGATTGTGCCACTGCACTCCACCCTGGAGACAGCAAAACTTCATCTCCAAAAAAAAAAAAAAAAGAATGTTTTCAAAAAGTTTGGTACGGTTTGGCTGTGTCCTCACCCAAATCTCTTGATTTGCAACTCCCATAAGGTGTTGTGGGAGGGACATTGTAGGAGATAACTGAATCATGGGGACAGTTTCTCCCATACCATTCAGTAGCAAATAAGTCTAACAAGATCTAATCATTTTACAAGGGGTTTCCCCTTTTGCCTGGCTCTCATTCTTTCTTATCTGCCACCATGTAAGACGTGCCTTTAGCCTTCTGTCATGATTGTGAGGCCTCCCCAGCCATGTGGAACTGTGAGTCCATCAAACCTCATTTTCTTTATAAATTACCCAGTCTCAGGTATGTCTTTATCAGCAACATGAAGACAGACTAATACAAGACGTAGAAAGCATGAAAATGATTTTCAATTATTTTATGTTCCCTAAGGCACATATTTTCGTTTTTATATATACTCCTATAATTTGTGTGATACACAGTATTGACAAATTTGTTTAACTTGAAAGCACATTTGGAAATAGCCATTTTGCAATTATATTCTCGGAACTAAATATCAGTTTGCATCATTTAATAACACCATCTGACAAAGGATTAGAACAACTGAAATTTGAATTGTTTTAAAAAGGCCCAAATTTAGTGTCACAACCTTAGCAGGATAATCTATTGCACCTTCATTGTGGCAGTTACTGAGAAATAGTGTGTGTATGTTATGTTTAAAGATATAATTGCCTATCTTTACTTGGGGATATATAAATTTGCATATAAAAACTGAATTGTACAATTGGGATGTGCATAAGTTCCTAAGATTTTGGATGACTACATATAGTAGCCCCCTTCATCCGTGATTTTGCTTTCCAGTTTCAGTTACCCAAGGTCAACTCTGATCCAAAAATAATACATGAAAATTTTCAGAAATAAATAATTCATAAGTTTCAAATTGCACACCATTCTGAGTAGCATGATGGAATCTCATGCTGTCCCACTTCATTCTGCCCTGGATGTGACTCATCCCTTTGTCCAGCATATTCAGGCTGTATATGCTACTCATTCCTTAGTCACTTAGTAGCTGTCTCAATTATCAAATCAACGGTCATGGTATCACAGTACTTGTGTTCAAGTAACCCTTATTTTACTTAATAATGACCCCAAAGCACAAGAGTAGTGATGCTGGCAATTTGGATATGCCAAAGAGAAGCTGTAAAGTGTTTCCTTTAAGTGAAAAGGAGAAAGTTCTCAACTTAACAAGGAAATAATATATACAGGGTTCAGTACTACCTGCAACAGAGAAGTATCAGCACCCCTAGATACCATCTTTGTGTCCTATTTCAGTCAATTTTGTCAAGAGTAATATTTATCTTGACTTTTAACAGCACAGATTAGTATATTAGTTTGCTAGGGCTGCTATAACAAAATACCACACACTGAGTGGCTTAAAACAACAGAAATGTATTCTCTCACAGTTCTGAAGACTAAATGTCTGAAATAAAGTTGTTGGCAGAGCCATACTCCCTCTGAATCCTCTAGGGTAGGATCCTTCCTTGACTCTTCCAGTTTCTGATAGCTCCAGACATTTCTTGGCTTGTGGGAGCATAATTATAATCTCATGCTTTGATTACACGCATGAGATATTATATATCATATAATTATATAAGTTTTCATAAGGAGAAAACTCTTCATGAAAACTCCATATGAATACTGATGAAGAGGAAAGACAGTGACACAAAGACAGATTATGGTCAGGCGCGGTGGCTCACGCCTGTAATCCCAGCACTTTGGGAGGCCGAGGCGGGCAGATCACGAGGTCAAGAGATCGAGACCACCCTGGCCAACATGGGGAAACCCCGTCTCTACTAAAAATACAAAAAAATTAGCTGGGCGTGGTGGTGCGCACCTGTAGTCCCAGCTACCCGGGAGGCTGAGGCAGGAGAATTGCTTGAACCCAGGAGGTGGAGGTTGCAGTGAGACGAGGTCATGCCACTGCAGTCCAGCCTGGTGCCTGGTGACAGAGTGAAACTCTGTCTCAAAAAAAAAAAATTATAGATATATATAATTATATATATAATTATATAATCTGTCTTTGTATCACTGTCTTTCCTCTTCATCAGTATTCATATGGAGTTTTCATAAGGAGTTTTCTCTGTGTCTGTCTCTTTGCCTTTTCATATAAGGACACCAGTCATATTGGATTAGGGTCCACCTTAACTTGATTATATCTGCAAACTCTATTCCAAATAAGATCATATTCACAGGTACCAGGGATTAGAATGTCAACGTATGTTTTTGTGAAACACAATTCAAACCATGAGAGTTAGTAGTGCTTATTTTTGTAAGTGCTTATTTTTGTTATTTATATAAATAGAATCATACAGTATTACCTTTTTGTGTCTGGCTTATTTTGCTTAACATTATGTTTGTAATATTCATTTATATTGTTGTATGCAGTCACAGGTAATTCAATCTCCTTGCTCTGTAGCATGAGTTGGAACCTATATAGTCCATGGGCTGGCCATTTATTTTTGTAAATAAAGTTTTACTGGAATACAGCCATGCCTATTCATTTACATATTATCTACAGCTGCTTTTGGGTTGCAAAGACCTACGAAGACAGACTTGCATGGCTGTGAAGAAGATCTATAATCTGCAAACCAAAAATATTTACTATCTGGTCTTTTAAGAAAGTTTGCTGACCCTTGTAGAATTCTATTGGGTCAACATACCACAATTTATTTGTCCATCAAACTGCTGAGGAGCTTTTGGCCGGTTCCCATTTTAGGGCCAATATGATAGTACCACTATGAATATTCCAAAATACATCTTTTGGTGAACATATATGCACACTTCTATCTGGTATATACCTAGAAGAAGAAATACTCTATCATATAATATGCAAGGGGAAATGCTCTATCGTAGAATGCATATGTTAAGCTTTAATAAATACTGCTAATCTTCTGAAGTAGTTGTATCAATATATAATCACATTAATGATTAAGGGTAATAGTTGTTACATATCCTATCAATACTCGCTATTTTCTTTTCCACTTAAGTCCTTTTGATGGTTGCACAATGATACAGCGGTATCTTGTAGATTTTCATTCTTGCATTGTTTAATAAACTTAAACACCCTTTCATATGCTCTTGACTTTTTGGATATCCTCTATTTTGTAGTGTCTCTTCAATTGGGTACCCATTTTTTAAATGTTATCTTTTACTTATACACATAGGAGTTCTTCATATATTATGTAAAACAGTTCTTTCCAGGGTATTAATTTGCCAAGGCTGCCATAACAAAATGCCACAGATTGAGTGGCTCAAACAACTGAAATTTATTGTCTCAGAATTTTGGAGGCTACAAGTCCAAGATCAAGGTGTTGGTAGGGTTGGCATCTTCTGAGGTGCCTCTTCTTGGCTTGTGAGTGGCTATCTTTCACTGTGTCTTCACATGATCTTCCCTCTGTGTGTGTCTGCATCCTAATTTCCTCTTCTTATAAGAACACCAGTCATATTGGATTAGGGTTCACCCTAAGGACTCCACTTTAATTTAATTTTTTTACAGACCCTATCTCCAAATGCAGTCGCATTCTGAGGAATTCAATATTTTAATTTTGGGGTACACACAATTCAGCCCATAACAGCCAGGTATACATATTTCAATTTTTTCCTCACATTCTGTGAGTTGCATCTTTCACTCTCTTAATGGTATCTTTCTGATGAACAGAAGTTCTTAATTTTAACATAGTCAAATTCATCATGTTTTTATCAGAACTTTTTGTGCCCTGTTTAAAAAAAAAAAAGCCAACCTATCCCAAGGTCTTGAATACCTACTTTTTTACTCTAAAAGTTTTATTATTTCTCTTTCACATTTAAATCAGTCATCTATTTGGAAATAAGTTTGTAGGTCAGGGTTGACATACAATTTTCTTCAATATGAACATCCAATTGAACTAGCAGCATTTATTGAAAGACTGTCCTTTCTCCACTGCATGGCACTGTCACCTTTGTCAGAAACAATGACTGTATTATTCCCAAAGTGCTCAAATTACAGGCATGAGCCACCACACCCAGCAAGTTTTATAGTTTTAACTCTTACTGTTAGGTCTTTGATTTATTTTGAGTTAATTTTTGTAGATGGTATGAGGTAGGAATCTAACTTCATCCTTTTGCATGTGTCTATGCAGTTGCCTGGCCCTATTTCTTGAAAAATTATTTTCAAATTCTTTTACCATCAAAATTGTTTTGGCATCCTTGTCAAAAATCAATTGGCAGAGATGTATAGGTTTATTTCTATACCCTCAGTTACAGTCCATTGATCTCTATGTCTAGTATTATGCCAGCACCACCTTGTCTTGATTACTGCAGCTTTATAACTAGTTTTGAAACTAAGAATTGTGAGTCCTCTATCTTTGGTCTTTTTTTCTTGAAGGTTGACTTAGCTATTCTGGCTCCCTTGTATTTCCACATTAATTTTAGGATCAATCTATGAATTTCTGCAAGAAATACAGCTAGAACTTTGATATGGACTTTCTGAATTTGTGAATCACTATGAGAAATGCTGCCATCTTAACAATATTGTCTTTGTGACATGGATGAAGCTGGAAACCATCATTCTCAGCCAACTGACACAAGAACAGAAAACCAAACACTGTATGTTCTCACACATAAGTGGGTGTTGAACAATGAGAACACATGGACACAGGGAGGGGGACACCACACACCGGGGCCTGTTGGGAGGTAAGGGGCTAGGGAAGGGATCGTAGAGGGTGGGGGGATTGGGGAGGGACAACATTAGGAGAAATACCTAATGTAGATGACAGGGGGATGGATACAGCAAACTACCATGGCATGTGTAGACCTATGTAACAAACCTGCACGATCTGCACATGTACCACAGAACTTAAAGTATAAAAAAAAATATATTGCCTTTCAACCTATGAACATGAAATATTTTTAGGACTTCTTTTAATCTATTTCAGTGGTGTTTTGTAGTTTTCAGTGTTCATTCCTTATGCTTTTCTGTTCAATTTATTCCTAAGTATTTTATTCTTTTTGATGCTATTGTACAATTGTTTTTTATACTGACTGCATTCAGTGATATTTCCAAACATATTAATTCGAACAGCATGTCTACAGTCTTTTGGATTTTCTCTATAAATAATCATGTTTCTTAGAAATAGTGACAATTTATTTCTTCCCAATCCCATCCCTTTTTTCTTTTTCTTCTTCTCTTTTTTTTTTTTTTGAGACAAGGTCTCACTCTGTTGCCTAGGCTGGAGTAGAGTGGTGTAATCACAGCTCACTGTAACTTCAAACACCTGGACTCATGTGATGTTCCTATTTCAGCCCCAGAGTAGCTGTGTCTACACGCATGCACCACCACACTTGCCTAATTTTTCTGTTTCTTGAAAAGCTGGAGTTTCACACTGTTGTCCAGGCTGGTCTTGAACTCCTTGACTCAAGTGATTCTCCTACCTTGGCCTCCCAAAGTTCTGGGATTATAGGTATGAGCCCCTGCACCCAGTCCCCTTTTTTCTTTTATAAATATTATTCTATTACTAAGACTCCCAGCACAATGTTGAATAGAAATAATAGCAGAGAGGATTCTTGTATTATTCTCTAATTCAATAGGAAAGTGTTTAATATTTTACTATTGAGTATGACCTTTGCTATAGTTTTTGTAGATATTCTTTATATTACATTCTTACAAACCAGAAATAGAAGCTCCCTTCTATTTCTAGTAGAAGCTCCTTTCTATTTCTAGTTTGCTCAGAGTTTTTTTTTTAATCATAAATGAGCACTGAATTTTGTCAAATTTTTTGACACCCTTCAAGAGGATCAAATGGTTTTCTCCTTTTTCTCTGTTAACATAGTGATTTATGTTGATTTACTTTGGAATGATAAACCACTCTTGCATACATGCAATAAATCATACTTAATTGTGCTATATTGTGTTTTTTGAAAATATGGCCCAATTCAGCTTGTAAATATTTCATTAAAGACTTTTGGATCTATCTTCATAAGATATGTTGCTAAATAATTTCTCTTTCTTTTTAATGTCCTTATCAGGTTTTGGAATTAAGACCATACTGGCCTCATTAAAAAAATAAAACATTAGAAAATATTCTCTTTTTTCTATTCTCTGGAAAAGTTTAAGTAAGGTTTGATATTATTTCTTCTTAATTGAGAAAAATTAACAGTAAAGTCATCCATGCCTCAAGTTTTCTTTGTGGACAAATTTTTACGAACAATTGCTTCAATTTCATTCCTAGTATCAGACTACTCAGATTTTATTTTCTTCTGTCAGTTTTGGTAAGCTTGGCTTCTCAATAAATTTCCTCACTTTAGACCAAACTATGTCAAATTTGTCATTATAAAATAGTTAATATCTTTTTTGTGCCTCTGAATATCTTTAGTACATTTTTGATGTACAATGTAATATTCTTTTTCATTCTTGATTTTTTTTTTTTTTACTTATCAGTCTTTATTCACAGGGGTTCTTAATTTTATTCATCTTCTCTAAGAACCAAATCTCAGCTTTGTTGATTTTTCTCTGTGCTATATTTACATTCTGTGTATCCTGATTTCTGTTTTTCTCTTTATTTTTTCTTGTTACATTATTTATGTTTGATATGATATACTCTTGAGATGCAAGCTTGTATTTTTTTGCTTTGCATTTTATTTCCACATATATTTTAAACTCTGCAAGTCATTTCAACTATTGTTTTATAAAGTCAATTTATATACAGTCATATATTTATCCTTTCTACTCTTCATTCCCTCCCCCCACCCCAGCATGTCCATGTTTTCATCTGTGATCATTTTCCTCTAAGGAACTCCCTTTAGCATTTATTTCATTTTTTATTTTGAGACAAGGTCTCACTCACTGTGTTACTCAGGCTGGAGTGCATTGGCGTGATCTCAGCTCACTTGCAGCCTCAACTTTCCAGGGTCAAATGATCCTCCCACCTCAGCCTCCCAAGTAGCGGGGACCACTGGTGCATGTCACCACACTCACTAATTTAAAAAAAATTTTTTTTTTTTTGTAGAGACAGGGTTTCACCACATTGCCCAGGCTGGTCTCGAACTCAAGTCCACCTTGATCTCACAAAGTGCTGGGATTATAGGCAGGCACCACTATGCCCAGCCTTAGTATTTAAGTTAGGATGATACATTTACTGGTAGAGACAGTTATTCAGTTATTTTCTTTCTCTATGTCTGTATTTCACTTTAATCAGGAAGGACATTTTCCACTGGGCAGAAATCTAGGTTGGCAGCATTTTGAATATGACATTCCATTGCCTTCTGTTTTCTGTCATTATTGTTGAAAACTTAAGCTGTTAGTTTCACTGTTACTCTTTTGAAGGCAATGCATAAGTGATGTATTTAACATTTTCAGCAGTTTTGCTACAATGTGGCCAGATGTGGTTTTCTCTGTATTTATCTCTGTTTGGAGTTTACCAAAATTCTAAATCTGTTGGTTGGTGTCTTTTATTACTTTGAAATGGACCCAGCCATTGTCCCTTTGAATGCTAATTTTGCCCATTCTCTCTCTACTCTGCTTCTGAGACTTTAATTATGCATATGTTAGGCCTTTTAAAAATTATATTCCTTTGTATCTTTTCCATTCTCTTATCTCTGGGCTTCAATTTGGATATTTTCTATTGATATGTCTCAAAGCCCACAAATCCTGTATTTGGTTACACTGAATCTAATGTTAAACCTACCAAACTAGCCCTTTACTTCATATATTGTATTTTCCATTTAAAAGCCCACTTAAATCTCTGTATAGATTTTAATTTTCTGGTAAAACTTTCCATCTTTTCATGCATTTATCTATTTTTTCTATATTTTCTTGAAAACATTAATCATAATTATTTTACACTTTTTTTTTTTTTAAAGAGATGTGGTCTTGCTATGTAGCCCAGGCTGCAGTGCAGTGGCTAATTCACAGACATGATCATAATGCACTACAGCCTCAAACTCCTGGGCTCAAGAAATCCTCCTGCCTTGATCTCCTAAATATCTAGGACTACGAGTATGTGTCACTGTGTCTAGTATGTTTTCTTTACACAGCTGATTATCAGTAATATGGTCTTGTCTCTTTGCAGGCCTCATAATTTATCTTATGACAGACATTGTGTCTGTGGTTTCCAGATTATATTTCACCAGAAAAGGTTTCCCTTTTCCTCTGTCAGGCAAACATGCTGAGTGGCTGATCATGTAAACCCCTTTATAGGGGATGGCCTACCTAGCCTTTTTATTAAGAACTGTTGGGTCCTTGAGTCTTCAGCTCTGCCTGGAATGGGTTTCCCCTCTTTAGAATTTTAGTTCCTTTAGTCCTTATTGCTTCCACAAATCTCCGATGCCCTAAAAATTGTAATTTTTATAAGATATGAAGGTTTTCATAGTTGTAGCTGTGGAAGTACTGGCCTACCACAAAACTACATCCGACACAGAAATGGAAGCTCTTCTGGGTTCTTCAAAAAGGAAGAAGATAAATGCTCATGCGCTCACAGAACAGTTCTAAATGTGCTCTTCCTGCCACTACTCACTGCAGTTACTACTTATTATAATTGCCAGCACTCTTCAGAGAGCATGACTAATCATGCTGCTGCTCTCACATTCCCCAGTATCTGTTAACTGCTCCCCTCATGGGTCAAAAGAGTGAAAATAGGACCAACTGAGTGAGAGCTGCAAGGTAGACTGCCTATGCTGCAAGTGTTCACATATTTGGTACTTGTTTTGTAGATTTAATTACAGAGCTATGTAAACATTTTACATTATTATAAAACAAAATTAATTGTTGAAAGCTATTCCTAAAAATATAAAATAAAATAAAACAAATGAAAGTATATATATTCAGAGTGGCATGGCCACAAACAGAGGATCTATTCCAAGTGATTTTTAAACACATTAATTTGACTACTGAGATATAATCTAAGGTAGTAAGATACAGTCTAAGAACAAAAATACATGCAAAATAATTCTCAAATGTTAATGATCACATTAAGAGTGGTAAACTGGTGTCGTTATTCTCAGACTGTTTGTTGTGTGTAATGTATATAAAGGATAGAAAATTAGTGATATTCTATCATTTTTGGAGCCATCGAGAACCAAGTTTCTCAGCATGATAGAAGGCCTATATAGATAATTGAGTTTAAGGATAAATTCTGTATCTCTGAATTTGATTTGTACATATAAGTATGAATTCATGATGTATTATATCTTTTAAAACAAAAAATAGTCCCATAACACTTAACTCTATGCATGAAAAAAATCTAAGAGATCATGACTACTCAATGGCAATGAGCTCCTCTAGGACACAGATTGTGATCTCTAGGAACTACTATCATTAAAAAAAAAAAAAGGCTTCTTGGACAAAAAGTTTATTTATGTATGGGTCTGAAGCTAGACATACATGAGATGAGCCTAGAACAGTATATTACCCTGCATAGCAAAGAAGCTGTCAAAACTCCAAAAGGACTCAGGAGTTAATCTGGTATATCTAGATGGCATCAAGATGACAGTATATTTACAATATTTATGAGACAATTTGAACACTGACTTAATATTGGATATTAAATAGATTTTATCTATAAAAGTAATGTAGTTCAAAAAATCTTTACCATTTGGATAGATATACAATGAAACATCTACAGAGGAAATACTACGATATCTAAAATTTGCTTCAAAATATGCATGGAAAAAAACTAAAGAGAGGTATAGATCAAACAGTAGTAGCCATGAGTTGATCACTGTTTAACGTGGATAATGAATAAATGAAAATTCATCATATACTTCTACTTTTGTATATATTTGAAAAATTCACATAATAAAAAATAGTAATTCATTTTCACTCTGATCTGCCTTAACAAATCTGTTGATTCTTGTACATCACTTGCTCTCCCCCGACAATGGCTGTAACAATAGCGTAAGTATGGAAAAGGAAAAACGTATAATGACATGATTTGCCTGTGTCCCCAACAAAATCTCAACTTGAGTTATATCTTCCAGAATTCCTATGTGTTGTGGGAGGGAGCCAGGGGGAGGTAACTGAATCATGGAGGTCAGTCTTTCCCATGCTGTTCTCATGATAGTGAATATGTCTCATGAGATCTGATGGGTTTATCAGGGGTTTCTGCTTTTGCTTCTTCCTCATTTTTTCTTGCCACCACCATGTAAGAAGTGACTTTCAATTCCCACCATGATTCTGAGGCCTCCCCAGCCATGTGGAACTCTAAGTCCAATTAAACCTCTTTTTCTTCCCAGTCTCAGGTATGTCTTTATCAGCAATGTGAAAATAGATTAATACAGCAAATTGGTACCAGTAGAGTGGAGTGCTGCTGAAAAGATACCCAAAAATGTGAAAGCGACTTTGAATCTGGGTAACAGGCAGAGGTTGGAACAGTTTGCAAAGCTCAGAATAAGACAGGAAAATGTAGGAAAATTTATAACTTCCTAGAGACTTGTTGAATGGCTTTGCCCAAAATGCTCATAGTGATACAGATAACACATCCAGGTTGAGGTGGTCACAGATGAAGATGAGGAACTTTTTGGGAACTGAAGCAAAGGTGAATTTTGTTATGTTTTAGCAAAGAGTTGGTGGCATTTTGCCCCTGCCCAAGAGATTTGTAGAACTTTGAACTTGACGATTTTGGGTATCTGGTGGAAAAATTTCTAAGCAGCTAAGCATTCAAGATGTGACTTGGGTACTGTCAAAGGCATTCTGTTTTAAAAGGGGAGCAAAGCATAAAAGTTCAGCAAATTTATCCCAGCACTTTGGGAGGCTGAGACAGGTGGATCACTTGAGGTCAGGAGTTCCAGACCAGCCTGACCAATATGGTGAAACTCCATCTCTACTAAAAATACAAAAATAAGCCAAGCATGGTGGCAGGCTCCTGCTACTCAGGAGGCTGAGGCAGGAGAACTGCTTGAACCAGTGAGGCAGAGATTGCAGTGAGCCAAGATCGTGCTACTGCACTACTGCACTCCAGCCTGGGTGACAGAGTGAGACTCTGTCTCAAAAAAAAAAAAAAAAAAAAAAAAAGGAAAATTTGCAGCCTATGTGATAGAAAAGAAAAACCCATTTTCCAGGGAGAAATTCAAGCTGGCTACAGAAATTTGCATAACTAGTAAGGAACCTAATGTTAATCCTGAAGACCATAGGGAAAATGTTTCCAGGCCATTTCAGAGATCTTCACAGCAGCCCCTTTCATCACAGACCTGGAGCCCCAGGAGGAAAAAGTGGTTTCATGGGTTGGGCCAAGGGTTCCCTTGCTGTGTGCAGCCTAGAGATTTTGTGTCCTGTGTCCCAGCTGCTCCAGCTGTGGCTGAAAGCAGTTCAATGTGCAGCTCGGGCTGTGGCTTCAAAGGTTGGAAGCCCCAAGCCTTGGCAGCTTCCACATGGTATTGAGCCTGCAGGTGCACAGAAGTCAAGAATTGAGATTTGGGAACCTCTGCCTGGATTTCAGAAGATGTGTGGAAATGCCTGGATACCCAGCAAAAGTTTGCTACAGGAGTGGGACCCTCATGGAGAACCTCTGATAAGGCAGTGCAGAAGGGAAATGTGGGGTTGGACTCTCCCCCACAGAGTCCTTAATGGGGTGCTGCCTAGTGGAGCTGTGAGAAGAGGACTACCATCCTCCAGACCCCAGAAAGGTAGATCCACTGACAGCTTGAACTGTGTATCTGGAAAAGCTGCAGATGCTCAACACCAACCTGTGAAAGCAGCCAGTAGGGAGGCTGTACCCTGCAAAGCCACAGGGCTGGATCTGCCCAAGACCATGGAAACTCACCTTTTGAATCAGCATGACCTGAATGTGAGACCTGGAGTCAAAGGAGATCATTTTGGAGCTTTAAAATTTGACTGCCCCACTGGATTTGAGACATGCATGGGGCCTCTAACCCCTTTGTTTTGGCTAATTTTTCCCATTTGGAATGACTGTATTTACCCAACACCTGCAGCCCCATTATATCAAAGAAGTAACTAGCTTGTTTCTGATTTTACAGGCTCATAAGCAGAAGAGACTTGCCTTGTCTCAGATGAGACTTTGGACTGTGGACTTTTGGGTTAATGCTGAAATGAGTTAAGACTTTGGGGGACTGTTGGGAAGACATCATTTGTTTTGAAATGTGAGGACATGAGATTTGGAGGGGCCATGGGTGGAATGATATGGTTTGGCTGTGTCCCCACCAAAATCTCAACTTGAGTTGTATCTCCCAGAATTCATACATGCTGTGGGAGGGACCCAGGGAAGGTAATTGAATCATGGAGGCCGATCTTTCCTGTGCTATTCTCGTGATGGTGAGTAAGTCTCATGAGATCTAATGGGTTTATCATGATTTTCTGCTTTTGCTTCTTTCTCATTTTTCTCTTGCCGTCACCATGTAAGAAGTGCCTTTCACCTCCCGCCATAATTCTGAGACCTCCCCAGCCATGTGGAACCATAAGTCCAATTAAACCTCTTTTTCTTCCCAGTCTCAAGTATGTTTTTATCAGCAATGTGAAAATGGACTTATACACATACCAAAAGATGAATCAAAAAATTTGTTCCCCAACTATTACCCTAATTTGACAAATACTAACTGTAAGAGAGAATTTCTACTATATCCTATCAATGCAATTACTATGAAGCTTAACTATCATATTCCAGAGTGTCCTCAATCTGAGTGTTACAGTACTGTAACACTCAATACTCCTCCCTAGCCATACCTTTACTTTAATATGAAATAGGAATTAATAGAGCTATTTACCTTTATTAGGTCCTGCTATGGTAGATCCATCTGAATGCTTAGAATGAGAAATCTGTGTTTCAGATTTTCTTCTCATAGTCATTTGATTTCCAAACCTCTTGGGTTCTAAGTAAAAGACTGTAAATTTCTGCTGAATATCAAGCCCAACTGGAAAATGAAAAAAAGTATACAAATGATTAAGTCATATAAATCCATATGAGAACATTTATTTCTTTTTATCGCTCTTATATTTTTATAGCTTCTAGAGCTAAGAAGTCCAGAAAGTTAAAATATTTTTGAAAGGTTAAAAAATATGACAACTAAAAAAATTACATATTTATTGTTACAAAAATAAAACTCAATCTTCTAACAATAATCATAATTTATCTAGGAAAATAAAATATCTATAAATGAAAAGATAAACTTTTATAAATGTCATCCTGGTCCATGCTATCTTTTATATATCTAAATACATGAAACTTCCTTTAAAGTTTATTCACATTATCTAAATATATTATTTTTGCATAATACCATTTATACTGCTTTTCTGTACCAGCATAAAGGATGTAATTTTTAAACGCAATTATATTATTTACATTCATGTCTTCATTACTTCAATTAACTTACCAAATTCAGAACTTATTAGATTTATGCTAAGATTTTCAGATTTAAGAGCTCTCTTCACAGCAATCTTCTTAGCCCAATTTCCAGCTTTTAGCAAAATAGAATCCCTGAAAAGTAGTATAGTTTAAGTAGTAATCCAAGCACTGAATGAAATATATATTAATCTTCAAGGGTTAATTGTTCTTAAGAAAGATATTCTCTAGTAGTAAACTGAAATAATTTACTGAAATTGCTTTCCTCAACTTTTCATGAGGGCGAATAAAGTATCAATGGAAATCTCTTGACCATGATATTTTAAAATTAATTTTCTTTTTTTTTTTGAGACAGGGTCTCACTCTGTTACCTGAGCTGGAGTACAGTGGTACAATCATAGCTCACTGCAGCCTCAAACTCCTAGGCTCAGGCAGTCGTCCTGCCTCAGTTTCCTGAGTAGCTGGGACCACAGGTACGTTGGACCATGCCCAGATTATTTATTTATTTTTGTAGAAATAGGGTCTGAGTTTGTTACCCAGGCTGGTCTGTAACTCCAGGCTTTAAGTGATCTTCCTGCCTCAGCATCTCAATGTGCTGAGAGTACAGGTTTGAGCTACCACATCTAGTCCATAATTTTCTTAATTACAGCTGTTTCCAAGTAGCATTTACCCATTTCAGTACCAGTAAGAATATATACTTGCTATCAATAATGCATGATCTTGCCCCTAAATCACTACCATTTAAAACTGGCTATATATAAGTTATGTGTATTATGAGAACAACTTCAATTGTATTTTTAAATTGATATAAAATATAGTCTGTATCTAATAACGTCATAAACAAACCAGCAACCAATTTTATGACTGAACTTATTTTAGTCTCATGTAGTCACAGATTTATTAGTCATAGAGAAAATACCTATTTTTGTATTTTCAATAGCAAAGTACAATAGCATATTCTCTATTAAGAAAGTACAATAGCATATTCTAGAAAGTACAATAGCATATTCTCTATTAAGTGTGTCATGGTTAGCTGCAGGAGAGAAGTTACCAGTGAAAGGGTTATGCTAGTCACTGCAGTCCCTTCAGAAACCTTGCATGTGACTTTTTGGGAAAGAATCTTCTAGTATATACTTGCAGCAATTAGGAGAATCTCATTTCAGAACCACTGCCATTCCTGAACTTACAAGTACAGTAAGATGGTTGGGAGTCTAGGCTCTGGAGTCAAACTGCTTGGGTTAATATCTGGACTTTGCTATTAACTAGCTATATGACCATGATTAACATTTGATTCATCATATGTCAAACTCATTAAACTCTTTTTGTCTCAATATCCTCCTCTACAAAATATGGATAGCACTTGTCTCATACAGATATTAAATACTTCAATATTTGGAACCTACTAAGTGCTAAAAAAAAAAATTAGGTATAGCTATAACCTACTAAGTATTGAAAAAATAGCCATAGCTATAACTGATATCCTTAGAGATTGCTTATGACATCCTGGGAGAAAATAATACTGTCTGGAAAAATGCTGAAGTAAAAATTATAGAATTGCATGGTACAGAACTAGATATAAGGGAGGGTACCTCCTCTACACATTTGCTCTGATTGCTTGGATCCTACAATGGAGCTATAGTAATTTGTCAGATTTTAATTTGAAAGTAGAAGATATATTTTGAGGTCAGTAAGAGAAATACTGCATTCAAACAGTAGTAGGACCATGAACGACTGGAGAAAAGCAGTGAAATAAGAAAGACCTCCTAGAGGTCATTTACTCACTTGTTTCAGACCATGGTGATAGATTTTATACTTTGTTCATTTGAGTACTAAATGTCAGTTTAAACCAACAGACCCAATGTTATATCTTCTTTAAAAGAAAAATAAGGCCGGGCGCGGTGGCTCACGCCTGTAATCCCAGCACTTTGGGAGGCCGAGGTGGGTGGATCACGAGGTCAAAAGATCGAGACCATCCTGGTCAACATGGTGAAACCCCGTCTCTACTAAAAATACAAAAAATTAGCTGGGCATGGTGGCGCGTGCCTGTAATCCCAGCTACTCAGGAGGCTGAGGCAGGAGAATTGCCTGAACCCGGGAGGCGGAGGTTGCGGTGAGCCGAGATCGTGCCATTGCACTCCAGCCTGGGTAACAAGAGCAAAACTCCGTCTCAATAAAAAAAAAAAAAAGAAAAAAAAAAAAGAAAAATAAAGAAACTATACCATTATGATGTCAGGAAAATGTAATTTAGTTGATCCCATAATGATCTTGTTACTTTTTTTTCCAGTGGAATTTTTCTTTTACAATAGATGCTTAGAAATAAAATCAAACATCAGAAATTTCACACTTACATAATCTTGTGCAGATAAACTACTTGATTATCTGCATCACCTATGATTAAGGTAACATAGTGAGAATCCGATGCTGTTCTTTTAGTTTGCAGTTGTTCAAAGTTTCTTAAAATAACGGTCACTAATATTTCTGCCGTGGTATCACTGTATCTTGAAATCTTCAAAAAAGGACAAGCATAAAAAGTGTTTTAAAATCTTAGTTCTCATACTCAGCTGAAGCCTATTTATGGGTGGCTTTATTCCTGAAAAGACAATAAAATATCTAAGAAACAAAAAATATTTACCTGTTCCACTTGAAGTTCATATTTTGGTAGATACATCACAGTTTCTTTTATCTGGGTTCCAAAGGGGGGATGTCTATTTAAAATCTAAAAACATTTACACCATTATATTCTTACCACAACACTTGAAACTCTAGCAAAATATTTTTTAGAATAAATAGCTTTAATAATGCTTATCACCCAAAACCTTGGTAAGTGAAAATACTTATGATTATAAGAAGGAAAATAACTTTTAATAGAAATAAAGGTATGCCTCAGAATTTAGACAGAATTAAGGAATTAGGAATAAGTGAATATAAATACCAATTCAAGTTCCCTTGCATCTGTCTCTTCTAATTTTTTAAAGGAAGTCAAACCAGCATTTACGATTGCATTTGACAATGTTATACCTGTGAAAAATTAATCAAACAACAACTTAAAAATAATCAACTTTAAATAAAATATATATTTAAATATTTAAAAACTAAATTAATTTTTAAAAATTTAAGATCCAGTCAAATAACTAACAAAGCTTTTGTAGAAAGTTTTCAATTGGATTATTTGGGTTGTGACGTTATTCAATTATTGATATTTATTCAGACTGAAATAAAATATGCATTTGCTTTATAAAAGAAAGATAAACTCTGGTCCACATGATGACTCACCATTTAGTTTTACTATATGTCATCCATAGGGCAAGCACCAAGAGATATGTACTTTTGTACTCATGCTTGAAAGAAAGGCAACATGATTCAAGTCTCATGCTTAAATGAAGCAAGGGAACACTGCTTCATGAAGCTATGGCTCTCTGAGCATTTCTGTCTTAGAAATACAGTTCTGTTTCTGTACTTAAACCAGACTATTTTACTCTACTGCCTTAAACTTCCAATGCTTTTCCATTGTATTTAGAATGAAGTGGCAATTTCCTTACTGGGGCCAAATTTTCTTACCTATATGACTTGACTACAGCCTCTCTCTCTAATCTAATTTCCTCCCACTCTCCTGTTGCTGACTACTCTCCAGCCACCCTGGCTTTTATTTTTTCCTTAAATATATAAAGTTCATTTTCATCTTTGGACCTTTCCTATTTCCTTATACTTTTAGAAGGTAGAATTTAAAATTCTTATATGCTTATGAATGTATTTATCCAAATCCCCAATCCAAATTTTATACTGTAAGCAGTATAAAATTCCAAAATATTGTCTAAGGCACATATATTACATATATTACTGGTGAAGGTATGACACTATTTCCTTACTCATATATTTACTTGTTCTTGGGATTTTCTCTTAGTTCTTCTTAAGACACACCTTCTAGTATTCATAATTCCTAATGTTCATTTCCATTTCCCCTCAAAATGTTTGTCTTTTAACTTTTTAGTTTATAGCCACCATTAACATCAATTTGTATGAATTACTTTTTTTTCCAGATGCTCAGTAACAACTTAGATTTGACTTTTTGTTTGGATTCTCTCACTTTTCTACTATATAATATTTTTCTGGGCAATATTTGTTTTTTTTCTGTTCAGCTGTAATGCATATGTGTGAAAACAGGTTAGTTCAACAATCTGGAAGGGACAGAATGCAATGAATGCCTGTATTGATGATACTCTAGAAAGCCAGAAAGATTGGCTTTTTCAGGTATAATGAAACTTATTAGTAATCACTTAGCCTAATTTTAAAATTTTCTAAATGTTGTATGGAACCACTTTTCCAATTGAGAACTTTTGCCTTTATGGGATGGATGTGGTATTTGGTTGCCAGGACTTCTGTAAGAAGGTAAGCCTTTCCATCAGGTATCCCTCCCCTTACTTTCACCAGCCAACCCCTCTTCATCCCAGCTCCCATGACTTCCTAGTTAGCCCTCTGTCACCTCACTGATTTCAAATTTCACCGATAAAAAAAGTAAGACTTCATAAAACAGCTGGTAATCTTTGTTCAAATAAATAACAAGACAATCCCTAAAAATCCCCCAAGATGTAGACAAAACTGCAAAACTAACAAGGCTATCAGTCATGAGACAGTAACTCTCTTTTTAGAATTCTAGCTATCTAAGAAGGAATAGGGTCACAAGGTCACAGGTATCAAACAGGAAAATCCTTTGTATACGGTACTCCCTACAGTCTCAGAGCACACCTTATATAAGGTCCCTATAGACAAAATAATCAGGCACAATCTTTTGTGTATAGAATCTCTATGAAAATCGGTATTAGTACTCCAATGTTATTGAAAACCAAAAAAACAAAAAACAAAAAAAAATTAAGACATAAAGAAGTGACATAATTTTCTGTAATGAATTAGGAATGGCTGGGATTGCTAAACCTTATAATTGAGATCAAAACAAAATTTTGTCATAAAAGTGGAAGAGAGGACATCACATAGTTACCTAATTACTAAAACAGAATTTCACTCATGGTATGAGAAAAAATTTTCAGATAAGAGCATTAATTTTTATTAGGTTTCTCATGTACTCATGTATCATTCAGTTGATTTCAAATGGAATCCTTTAAGGAGGAGCAAATGAAAATCAGATTTCTGAAAGTAGAGTACAGCACTTATTTAAGCCTACAAATACTTATCTTCTTTAAAGGTCTGTAATCATCACAGAATAATTTTACTAACAGTGAATACAAAATAAATGGCAAACATTGCCAAACTGCCTGCCTGTAGTCAGTACTTACCAATTTTTTCCAGTTGTTTGGATACATGCTGAGAGTTTTCCCAAAGTTTACACCTAAAACATTTAGCTAAAATCAAACTATTCAATAGTACAGCAAATTTCTTTTCTTGAGCAGCTACAAAATCTGACAACCCTAAAGAAAAAATTTCCAATATTAAATCTAGTATACCAGTATATTGGGAAAAAATATTTAAAATCCACTAATTCTTAACATACATCTTGTAATTCGGGAGCCTTGTCTGAAAATCTTTGCAGTATCTTGTGTCAAAGCAAAATCTTGTATGGGAATACATCCTAGTTGAGCCTGAATAAGACTTGGAGAAAGAAAAAAAATCTGTTACTCCTTTGTAAGGGTTATTTATCTCACAGTATTTATATCACTCATTGAAGTATTCCTTCTTAAAACATTTTTCTGCCTTTATTTCTGCAATACTACATGATTCTCTATCTGGCATAATTATTATTGCAGGTCAACAATAAAAGTTCATTCCTGTTTTCCCAACTCCTCAAAGTTGTCTTTATTTATTATTTATTGCTCTTCTTTATTCAATCTCTTTGTCTCAAAAATCTCATTTCATCTCAGACCTTCATTATAATCTCTAGATTGACAAATTACAGGAGACCTTCACTTAGACTGTTACTTTAATCTCAACACATCTCAAATTGTTTTCATATTCTCCTCCAAGACAGTTCTGTCTTTTAGCTCTACTATTTCTTTTCAAGGAATTATAGAAAAATAATACAATTTGTTTTATCAACAAATTCTTATTAAATGCCAGGCATAGTATTATGTGCCAGTAATTCTGTTCAGTGTATGAAGGTCAGTAGCATACTAGCTGGTTATTCAAAATCAGCAGCTGCTTGGCTACTGAATTTGAGGTGATAGTTGTTATGAGGGGGAAAAAGACTAGTGTCTATGTGCCTACTATATCTCAGGTTCTCTGCTACCTGTTTGGCCCATAAACTTACCTAATCAGACATTGATATGCAAATCACTGATGGTTCTAACTAAAATTATTATACTTATTGTTACTCTCCTGAGGGAATCTCTTTTTAAAAAACAAATTTCTTCCTAAACTGCTCAGTAGAAGGAGGTCTCTTGATAAAACGAAAACAGTCAGCTACACAAAGAAAAAGGACAGAATAGTTATATTTCATGATTTAGATGAGCAAAAGATATGTGAAAATTGAAAGAAGTAATCAACTCACTTCCCGGAATGGATCCATACAGCTGAAATTTAAACTATTAACTTTTTTTGGCTATGGTATATGGTTCTGAAAATTATTTTATATCATCTATTAAGAAATAGTTATAAAGATACACAATTACTAACAAAGAAAGAACTGATGGAAAAATGTGAATGGGGTGCTTTTAAATGCTGGGTAAATAAAACTTAAGCTACCTAGGGATATACAAATGTGGAGTACAAAATTGCTGGAGCAAAAATAAGACTTTTGAAGAAATATTTATTTATATTAAAAAGCAATTATTTCTAATAAATAAATAAGAGACTTTTCAACATCATACTTCCCTGTCAGAAATCTTATTTCAAGAAGCAGTAATAAAACAGGGATAGGAGAAAAAAATAGAGATTTACACTATTAGGTACAGAACCATGGCAGGACTCTCAGTTTCTCTGTACTAGATAAGGCAAGAAGTGATATCCTGTAATCTTACCCCTGAGCTTGTCTTCAGTAGAAACAGAAGTTCCACAGCCTCAGGTGAGGTGGCACTTCTACCACCTCAACTAACAGGGGCAGAGTTACATGGTAGTTATAACTAACCAAGGGTTAGTGTAAGAATTAAATGAGATAAGGTATTGATTCAGTTAGAATGAGATTAAACCATGACCAGACCATATCAGTCTATACACAAACAGTTTATTCTCATGTGTAAAAGAAAGCCGGAGTTGGGAAGTCCATGGATTCGTATGGTGGCTCCATATCATACCCTGTCAGTTCACTGAAAAATACTAGTTAAAAAAACAGAGCTAGTGCTAAAGAAGGAAGACCTAGGAATTAAAGATAGGAAGAATTTTAAAACAGCCTTAAATTAAAAGGGCAGAACCAGGCATGGTGGATCACACCTGTAATTCCAGCAATTTGGGAGGCCAAGGCAGGTGGATCACTTTTCAGGTCAAGAGTTCGGGACAAGCCTGGCCAACATGGTGAAACCCCGTCACTACTAAAATTACAAAAATTAGCCAGGTGTGATGGCATGTGCCTGTAATGCCAGCTACAGAGACTGAGGCAGGAGTATCACTTGAGCCTGGAAGGCAGAGGTTGCAATGAGCCAAGATCATGCCATTGCACTCGAGCCTGGGCCACAGTATAATACTCTGTCTCAAAAAAAAAAAAAAAAAAAAAAGGGCAGAAACTTGAAGGATAAAATCCTAAAACTAAGAGGATTAACATCTACTTGGAGAAGAACAGATGTGGATTTCAGCAAAGTAACAGGGATATGACAAAGCCATGAAAAAGTTAACTATTAGCCATCACTGCCTACAAATATACTATAAATGTTTGATTAAGGCCCTTCCATCCCATTTATACACACTCTCTCTTTTCTTGGCTATGCTTAAGTAAGATGTACAAAAGCAGGAAATGATAATGGGAATCTAAATTATGATATGTATAAAAACAATTATAAAGTATAATAATTAACTTTAAAATCTGACTGCTTCAATCAACATAATATATTACCCAATTTAAGGCAAAGTTAATGGAAGCACTGAAATTGCAAATAAAGTGTTCCCAAGAAAATGAGTGTGGAAAGATACTTGATTTAATTTGACTCAATAATTTATGCAACACAGTATACTCGGGGGAAAATGAGAAAATCAAGAGTTCTAGATAGCAACATAACCTTGGTGAAGTCATAACTTATCTGTGGATCACTTACGTCATTGTAAAATGAGAGGACTGGGCTATATGATCTCTAAGGTTATATGAATTTATAGAAATAAATATTTGAATATAGAAATACAGCTAAGAAAATAAACATTAACTTCTGTGGTGCAAGCTATAAACCTGCCTGATGAGATGTAAAAAACAATGAGAAGATTGCTTTATAGACTTAAAGGTAATTGGAAGATAAAACTTAATGAGATGTCAGGAAGAATCCCAAAGAAAGGATGGCCTTCTCTAGCTATGGAGGAAAAGAAATTCTTTGGCTAATTGGTTTTATTGAGCCACACTTAAAAAAACATTTCACCTTAAATTACATAACACTAAGACCTGCATACTCAGAAAACCAAGCAGTTAGCATGGCAGAAGACAGTATCATTGTATTTGTGATTGCAAACTGCTAAAAGACACAAGTTACGGTGTAGCCTTAATTACTCTTTCAATTACTAATCTCTATATAAATTCCCTATTTACAGCAGAATAGTCATCTACTGTCACATATACACTCCTTTACTCATAATGTTGCTTTTACTCTGTCTCTCCCAGAATGCCACTACCATTCAATAGACATTTATTACATAGGTTTTCATATAGTCCATTATTTTTATACATATTGTTCTCATTCAAGGTAACTTGAAAACTCCTGACAATGAGAAACAGAAGAAGCATGTCTTCTTTCAACAGTCCATCTTGCCTCAACAGAATCTACTCTGAACAAATGTTTAAGAAAAAGTATTCACAAATCATCAATTTTAAAGTCTGAGAGTTCTAAGAAATTAATTTCACATCTACATTCTGACTCCTTTTTATGTATATTTTTCTGCATTAAGAAAAACAAATGTAAAATGTCTTAAAACCAAAAAAATAAAACATTCATAAGTATGAATCATCTTTACCAATTTACTTTCATTTCTCTTGTTTTAATTCTTCCTTCCATTGGAAATCTATAAATAAAACCACATGGCAAGACATGTATTATTTATTTTAATTAAATAAAACCTCTTAAAATTATTTAAAACATATGTAATTTCCGTACCTGATAGTTATCCGATTTGGATCTTTGTTCAAAGTATTCAGTGTTTTCTTTTCATTCATTCTTAACTGTATATCTAGAAATTCCTTGCAGCCAGCTATCATTGTAACCTATAACATTTCAGAAGTTGTCCATTTAATGAAGTCTATTTTTTGTTTCTTTCCTCTCATCTTCCTTCTCAAAATTTATTTATTTTTTATACTGTTTTGAACCATCACAGTTTTATCAATTAACATAACATGAGTAAAAACCGGCTTTATACATTTTGCTTCTTTAAGGATTCATTCATTCACTAACAAATGCTTACAAACTCCTATTATATACCAGACATTACATTAGACACCAGGACTATACAAATAAGATTTGAAAGATTAACAAGATACAATTTAAAATATCTAGCCCAGTGCCTACCATGTAGTAATAAATAAGTCCTCAATAAACATTGCTTTTGTTACTACTACTACTACTACTACTACTACTATTCTACTGTTCTATAGTTTGCAAATCATTATCTCAATTGAGGATAATTTAGTCATAGAAAGAATGTTTTAGATATTAGGAAATTTGGATTCTAGAGCCTACTTCTGCCAGGTAACAAAAAAAGGAGTCTCTGTGCTTTCATTTTCCACATATCTAAAAATGGAACTAACACTTGTTTTAATTTTCTTATACACTTGCTGAACTCAAGACCAGATGAGTTAATGTTAATAGTGGGTGTTTTCTACTCTTGATTTCTCCTTAGTTAAGAATGTTTACCTAAAAATACAAACCTTCTATTTTTCATCAATTGTTATTTATGTGACTCCTCAATCACAACTGGAATCCTACTGTGCAATTTTTACTATAATAATCTTACCACAGTAATCAAATTCAATGTTTTAAATAAATATGAATGGCTTAAATTTGAGAGTAAATATTTTCTTTTATAAATATTGTTTCATATTCATGTTGAGTGAAGGAAGAAAGGACCAATGCAGTTACCATGCCTATGGTCCTGTTCACTGCTGCAGCTGCAAAGTTGCCCCCACTGTTGATATTTTAGCATAATCTGTTATTATTCCCATTTTCTCTACAACCAGTATTTGATCTGGGTCATCACCAATACTATTCTATTCCCATTGTTCTCACTATTCTGATGCAAAGATTTAAGGAGAGGTTGCAAGTAAATGGCACACATGCTGCAACTCACTGTCCTTCACTCATGGCAGACTTTCCTAACATATCACACCACAGCATCTTGGAATCTTTCTTACATCCCAATTACATTCTATCGCCACTACCAAGGTAATTAGCATTATCACCTAACTTGTAAAGTAGTTGCCATACCTACTTTGGTTTTGTACATAAATTTTCTTAGCTCTGATAAGAGTTAAAACAGAAAATATAATATATTCTAAGAAGAACTATTCCATATCTCATGATCAGAAGTATATAGGAAGAGACATATGCATTCTTAGAAATGCATATGTCTTTCCTTTCTGCTCATTAATTTGTAAATTATATGAGATACACAAATTAGTTGTTTCTCAAATATTATTTTATACTACATCATTATGTATTTATTTTCTAGTGAAAATTAATTTACCAGATCTGATAAGGTTTCTTTTCCACTGATTGTATAAAATTTCTTCACCGTCTCAAATGTAATATAATACCAAGCCATCAATCTTCCTGCTTCTGTAAGAAAAGATGGAAAAACGAACAGTCCCATCACTGACTGAAACAACTTGTATTTTTATGTTTAACAAATATTTCCTGAAGAAAGAAGAAGCAAGATGGTAGAACAGAAGCCTAGATCATTGGTCTCTGCTGCAGGAACACCAAATTTTAACAAGAATCTGCACACAGAAAAGCACTGTCACAAGAATCAAAAATCAGGTCATCTTGGCCACGTCTGGGCAGAGAAACAAGGAGGCTCTTGGGGTCTCCAAGTCCAGGGCTAGGCTCGTAGACAGCATTTCTGGACCTGCCCTGGGTCAGAGGGGCACCTGCTGCCCTGAAGGATGAGTCCAGGCCTGGGAGCATTCACTATACACTGACAGAAGGGCCGTTGGGATTTAAGTGAATATCAGTGATGACCTAGCACAACCCCTGAGGATAAGTGAAGGTGGTAGTCACAGGCAGAGACTCTTCTGCCTATGGAAAGGAGAGGAAAGAGTAAAAAGGAATGTGTATTTTGGTTTGAATGCCAGCTTAGCCACAGTAGAACAGAGTATCAGGTAAATTGCTAAGGTTTTTGACTCCAATCCCTGGCTTCCAGACAGCATCTCTGGACACACCCAGGACCTGGGGGAACTCACCATCCTGAAGGGAAAGGCCTTGGGCAAGGCCCAGTGCTATGCTGGCTTCAGGTCTGACCCAGCACAATTCCAGTGGTGGTGGCCACAGGAGTGCTTGCATCAGCACAGCCCCAATTCCAGGTGGCTCAGCACAGAGTGACAGAGAATCTGTATTTTCGGGAGAAAGTAAGGGGAAAGAACAAGAGTCTTTGCCTGGTAGTCCAGAGAATTCTTCTTTATCTTATCCATGACCATGAAGGTGGTATGTCTACGAATCTGCAAAAACCACAACATAATTGGGCTTTTGGCCAAAGTCCCTTTGAATACCTGGAAAGCCTTCTCAAAAAGGACAGGCAAAAACAAGCCCAGACTGTGAAGACTAGAATAAATACCTAACTGCTGAATGCCCAAACACCAAAGAATACCTCCAGGAAAACATGGCCTCACCAAATGAACTACACAAGGCACTAGGAACCAATCCTACAAAAAGAGAGATATATATAGCCTTTCAGACAGAGAATTCAAAATAGCTGTTCTGAAGAAACTCAAAGAAATTCAAGATAACACAAAGAAGAAATTCAGAATTCTATCAGATAAATAACAAAGAGATTGAAATAATTAAAGAATTAGGCCGGGCGTGGTGGCTCAAGCCTGTAATCCCAGCACTTTGGGAGGCCGAGACGGGTGGATCACAAGGTCAAGAGATCGAGACCATCCTGGTCAACATGGTGAAACCCCGTCTCTACTAAAAACACAAAAAATTAGCTGGGCATGGTGGTGCATGCCTGTAATCCCAGCTACTCAGGAGGCTGAGGCAGGAGAATTACCTGAACCCAGGAGGCGGAGGTTGCGGTGAGCCGAGATCGCGCCATTGCACTCCAGCCTGGGTAACGAGGGCGAAACTCAGAGTCAAAAAAAAAAAAAAAAAAAAAAGAATTAAGCAGAAATTCTAGAGTTGAAAAATGCAATGACATGCTGAAGAATGCATCAGAGTCTCTTAGCAGCACTGATCAAGCAGAAGAAAGAATAAGTGAACTTGAAGACAGGCTATTCGACAATACACAGTCAGAGGAGACAAAAGAAAAAATAATTTTAAAAAACAATGAAGCACACCTATGAGATCTAGAAAATAGCCTCAAAAGGGCAAATCTAAGAGTTACTGGCCTTAAAGAAGAGGTACAGAAAGAGATGGGGATAGAAAGTTTATTCAAAGGCATAATGTAAGAGAACATCCCAAACACAGAAAAGGATATCAACATTCAAGTTAAAGAAGGTTATAGAATACCAAACAGATTTAACCAAAAGAAGGCTACCTCATGGTATTTAATAATCAAACTCCCAAAGGTCAAAGATAAAGAAAGGATCCTAAAAGCAGTAAGTGAAAAGAAACAACACACAATGGAGCTCCAATGTGTCTGGCAGCAGACTTTTCAGTTGAAACCTTACAAGCCATGAGAGAGTAGTATGAAATATTTAAAGTGCTAAAGAAAAAAGCCCTTTTACTCGAAAATAGTATGCCTGGTGAAAATATCCTTTAACAATGAAGGAGAAATAAAGACATTCCCAGACAAAAAAAAAGCTAAGGGATTTCATCAACACCATACTTGTTCTCTAAGAAATGCTAACGGGAGTTCCTCAATTCGAAAGGAAAGGATGTTAATGAACAAGAAGAAAATCATTTGAAGGTACAGAACCCACTGGTTATAGTAAGCACACAGAAAAGCATAGAATATTATAACACTGTAATTGTGGTATGTAAACTTCTCTTGACTTAAATAGACTAAATGAGGAAGCAATCAAAAGTAATAGCTACAACAGCTTAATAATAAGATGTAAAGGGAAATAAGAAAAAGGTAAAAAGCATGGGGATAAAGTTAAAGTGTAGAATGTTTAACAGTTTTCTTTTTGCATTTTTGTTTGCTTGTTTAGGCAATCAGTGTTAGGTTATCATCAGTGTGAAATAATGGGTTATAAGATAGTATTTACAAATCCCATGGTAACCTCAAATTGAAAAACATACAACAGGTACACAAAAAATAAAAGGGAAGATATTAAAGCATGCCACCAGAGAAAATCATCAGTACTAAAAGGAAAACAGGAAAGACAGAAAGAAGGAAGAGAAGATTGTAAAACACCCAGAAAACAAATAACAAAACGGCAGGAGTAAGTTCCTACTTATCAATAATAACACTGAATGTAAACGGACTAAACTGTCTAATAAAAATACACAGAGTGAGGCTGGGCACAGTGGGTCATGCCTATAATACCAGCAATTTGAAAGGCCAAAGCAGGGGGACTACTTGAGCTCAGCAATTTGAGACAAGTCTGAGCAACAAGTCTGGCAAAACTCCATCTCTACCAAAAATACAAAAAAATTAGCCAGGAATGGTGGCACACACCTCCGGTCCCAGCTGCTTGGTGGGGGCTGAGATAGGAGGGTCACTTGAGCCTGGGAAGTGGAGGTTATGGTGAGGAGCACCCAGATATAGAAAGCAAATATTATTAGAGCTAAAGAGGAAGATAGGCCCCAATATAAGCTGGAGACTTCAATACCCCACTTTCAGCACTGGACAGATCAACCAGACAGAAAACCTACAATGAAACATTGAATTTAATCTGCACTGTAGACCAAATGGACCTAATAGATATTTACGAAACATTTCATCCAACAGCTGCAGAATACACATCTTTCTCATGAATCATTCAAGGAAAGATCATATGTTAGGTCACAAAACAGGTCTTAAAACACTTTTATTGGGAGGCCAAGGCGGGTGGATCACAAGGTCAAGAGATCGAGACCATCCTGGTCAACATGGTGAAACCCCATCTCTACTAAAAAATACAAAAAGTTAGCTGGGCATGGTGGCATGTGCCTGTAATCCCAGCTACTCAGGAGGCTGAGGCAGGAGAATTGCCTGAACCCAGGAGGCGGAGGTTGCGGTGAGCTGAGATCACGCCATTGCACTCCAGCCTGGGTGACAAGAGCAAAACTCCGTCTCAAAGAAAAAAAAACAAAAAACACACTTTTAAAAATTGAAATGATATCAAACATCTTCTCTGATCACAGTGGAAACTAGAAAAAAATAGCAAAAGGAAATTTGGAAACTATACAAATACATGGAAACTAAACAACATGCTCCTGAACAAGTGGGTCAATGAAGAAATTAAGATGAAAATTAAAAAATTTCTTGAAACCAATGATATTAGAAATACAACATACAAAAACTGATGGGACAAAAGTAGTATGAAGAGAAAAGTTTATAGCTACAAGTGTCTACATCAAAAAAGAAGAAAAATGTCAAATAGAAAACCTAATGATGCATCCTAACTAAAAAAGCAAGCACTAAGCAAACACAAAATTAGTAGAAAAAAAATGTATCAGAGCAGAAATAAAATTGAAATGAAGAAAACAATATAAAAGACCAATGGAAAAAAAAAGTCGGTTTTTTGAAAAATTTAGCAAAATTGACAAACCTTTATTTAGCTAGACTAAGAAGAAAAAGAGAAGATCCAAGTAAATAAAATCAGAGATGAAACAGAAGACATTACAACTGATACCAAAGAAATTCAAAGGATCATTAGTGGCTACTAGGAGCAACTATATGCCAGTAAGTTGGAAAATCTCAAAGAAATGAACAAATTCCTAGACACATACAACCTACTAAGATTGAACCATGAAGAAACCCAAAACCTGAACAGAAAAATAACAAGTAATGAGATAGAAGCCCTAATAAAGTCTCCCAGTAAAGAGATGCCTAGAACTCAATGGTTTCACTGCTGAATTCTACCAAACATTTAAAGAAGAACTAACACAAATCCTAAACTGTTTCAAAACATAGAGAACGATGAAACACTTCCAAACTTACTCTATTAGGACAGTATTAACCTGATGCCAAAACCAGAAAAAGACATACCAAAAAAGGGAAACTACAGGCCAATATCTTCGATGAGTATTAGTGCAAAAACCCTCAACAAAATACTAGCAAACCAAATTCAACAACACACTAAAAAGATTATTCAATATGACCAAGTGGGGTTTATCCCAGGGATGTAAGCATAGTTCAATGTATGCAAATCAATCAATGTGATACAGCATCTCAAGACAATGAAGAACAAAAATCATATGAGGATTTTGACTGATGCTGAAAAGCATCTGATAAAATTCAACATTCAGTCACAACAAGCACTATCAAAAAACTGGGTATAGAAGGAATAATAAAGCCATATATGACAACCCACAGCTGGTATCATACTGAACGAGGACAAATTGAAAGCCTTTCCTCTCAGATAGGAAATATGACAAGGATGTCCACTTTCACCACTATTATTCACCATGATATTGGAAGTCCTAGCTAGAGCAATCAGATAGGAGAAATAAATAAAGGACATTCAAATTGGAAAGGAAGAAGTTAAATTATCCTTGTTTGCAGATGATATAATCTTATATTTGGAAAAAACATACAGACTCCACAAGTAAACTGTCAGAAATAATAAACAAAGTCAGTAACGTTGCAGGATACACAATCAGCATACAAAATTGAGTAGCATCCTGTATGCTAACAGTGAAAAATCTGGAAAATAAATAAAAAAGAATCCCATTTATTATAGCCACACCTAAAATTAAATATCTAGGAATTAAGGAATAAAGTGAAAGATCTCTATAATTAAAACTATAAAACACTGATAAAAGAAATTGAAGAGGACACCAAAAAATAAAAAAATAGTCTATGAGAAAAAAAAAAATCTGAAAAAGACAGGGACTTCTGCCAAGCTGGCCTAATAGAAACAAATGAGATACCTTGTTCATTTCCAAGGGACTGGGTGGACAGTGGGCATAGCCCAAAGACAGCAAACCAAGGCAGGGAAGGGTGCTGCTCTACCCGGGAAGTGCATCTGACTGGAACACTGGGGGATATCCCCCTCTGGCACATCGGACCAGATACTGCACTTCTTCCAAAGCCTCTGCAACCCACAGACCAGGAGATCTTCACCAGGCTGAAAGGCACCCAAGTTACCTGCAAAGAATTGAATAGCAGCCCCACCTGGTGCTGCAGATTATCGGCACACATCTAGGCGGACGCACTGGCTGGCCAGGAGAGCCTGTGGGACAGAGCTACTGGCCCCCCAGAGGGTGTGCTACAAAGTAGGGAGACAGGTGATAGGCTAGGTGGGTCCCTCCCTGCACAAAGCCCAGCAGGGTGAAGTCCTCTTGCTTGAGGGTTTTGCAGCCAGCACTTCAGTTCAAGCAGGACCCAGAAGATCAAGCTCAGTGGAGGGAAGGGCATCCTCCATTAAAGAGGCAGGCCTAATCTCCCTGTGTCAACAAAAGACACAGGAAGCCTAAGCAGCAGCCAGACTGAGTTGGTGGCAGCCCAGCAGCAACTCTACAGGCAGACAAGAAACAGATTGCATGATCAAGCGGCTCCCTGAAATCAAAGCTAGATATATCCGTGAAGATGGGAAGAAACCAACACAAAAAGGATAAAACCATCAAAGACCAGAATGTCTCTCCTCTTCCAAGGGATCACAACTCCTCACCAACAAGAAAACAAAACAGATGGAGAATGAGTTTGATGAAATGACAGAAGCAGGCTTCAGAAGGTGGGTAGTAGCTAAAGGAACATGTTCTAACCCAATGCAAAGAAACTAAAAACCTTGAAAAAAGGTTAGATGAAATGCTATCTAGAATAAACAGCTTAGAGAAGAACATAAACAATTTGATGGAGCTGAAAAACACAGCACAAGAACTTCGTGAGGCGTACACAAGTTTCAATAGCTGAATCGATCAAGCAGAAGAAAAGATATCAGAGATTGAAGATCAACTCAGTGAAATAAAACAAGAAGGCAAGACTAGAGAAAAAAGGAGTAAAAAGAAATGAAAAAAGCCTCCAAGAAATATAGGACTACATGAAAAGACCTAATCTACACTTGATTGGTATATCTGAATGTGACAAGGAGAATGAATCCAAGCTGTAAAACACTCTCCAGGATATTATCCAGGAGAATTTGCCAAACTTAGCAAAGCAGGCCAACATTAAAATCCAGGAAATATAGAGAACATCACAAAGATACTCCTCAAGAAGAGCAATCCCAAGGCACATAATCATCAGATTCACTAGGGTTGAAATGAAGGAAAAAATGCTAAGAGCAGCCAGAGAGAAAGGTGAGGTCACCCACACAAGGAAGCCCATCAGACTCACAGTGTATCTCTTGGCAGAAACCCTACAAGCCAGAAGAGAGTGGGGGCCAACATTCAACATCCTTAAAGAAAAGAACTTGCAACCCAGAATCTTATTTCCAGCCAAACTAAGCTTCATAAGTGAAGGAGAAATAAAATCCTTTACAGACAAGCAACTACTGACTTTGCCACCACCAGAACTGCCTTACAAGAGCTTCTAAAGGAAGCACTAAACACGAAAAGAACAACCAGTACCAGCCACTACAAAAATTTACCAAATTTTTGTAGTGGCTGGTACTGGTAAAGACCAATGATGCAATGAAACTGCATCAACTAACAGGCAAAACAATCAACCAGTAACAAAATAAAAGGATGGAAGATTTACTAAGCAAACGAAGAGAGAAAAAAAAAAAAAAAAAAGTAGGGGTTGCAATCCTAGTCTCTGATAAAATGAACTTCAAACTAACAAAGATCAAGAGACAGAGAAAGACATTACATAATGGTAAAAGGATCAATGCAGCAAGAAGAGCTAACTATCCTAAATATATAAATATATATGCACCCAATACAGTAGCACCCAGATACATAAAGGAAGTTCTTTTTTTTTTTTTTTTTTGAGACAGAGTGTCACTCTTGTTACCCAGGCTGGAGTGCAATGGCGCGATCTCGGCTCACCGCAACCTCCGCCTCCTGGGCTCAGGCAATTCTCCTGCCTCAGCCTCCTGAGTAGCTGGGATTACAGGCATGCGCCACCATGCCCAGCTAATTTTTTGTATTTTTAGTAGAGACGGGGTTTCACCATGTTGACCAGGATGGTCTCGATCTCTCGACCTCGTGATCCACCCGCCTCAGCCTCCCAAAGTGCTGGGATTACAGGCTTGAGCCACCGCGCCCGGCAGGAAGTTCTTAATGACCTACAAAGAGACTTAGACTCCCACACTATAATAGTGGGAGACTTTAACTGTCAATATTAGATAGATCAATGAGACAGAAAATCAACTAGGATATCCAGGACTTGAAAGCAGATCTGGACCAAGGGGACCCAACAGACATCTCCAGACCTCTCCACCCCAAATCCAACAGAATATATATTCTTCTCAGCACCAAATCGCACTTACTCTAAAATTGACCACGTAATTGGAAGTGAATCATTCCTCAGCAAATGCAAAAGAATGGAAATCATATCAAATAGTCTCTCAGATCACAGCGCAATCAAATTAGAACTCAGGATTAAGAAACTCACCCAAAACCACACAACTACATGGAAACTGAACAACTTGCTCCTGAATGACAAATAGATAAACAATGAAATGAATGCAGAAATAAAGATGTTCTTCAAAACCAATGAGAATGAAAACACAATGTACCAGAATCTCCGGGACACATTTAAAGTAGTGTCTAGAGGGAAATTTATAGCAATAAATGCCCACAAGAAGCGAGGAAAGATCTAAAATCAACCCCCTAACATCAAAATTGAAAGAGCTAGAGAAGCAAGATAAAAAACATTCAAAAGTGAGCAGAAGACAAGAAATAACTAAGATCAGAGCAAAACGAAGGAGATAGAGTCAAAAAAAAAAAAAAACCTTCAAAAAAAATCAATAAAACCAAGAGCTGGTTTTCTGAAAAAAAAAATCAACAAAACAGACAGCCTGCTAGCCAGATTAATAAAAAAGAAAAGAGAGAAGACGAATAGATGAAATAAAAAATGATAAAGGAGTTATCACCACCGAAGCCACAGAAATAGGAACCACCATCAGAGATTACTACAAACAACTCTACACACATAAACCAGCAAGTCCAGAAGAAATGGATAAATTACTGGATACTTACACTCTCCCAAGACTAAACCAGTTGAATCCCTGAATAGACCAATAACAAGATCTGAAGTTGAGGCAGCAATTAATAGCCTACCAATCAAATAAAGTCCAGGTCCAGGTAGGTTTACAGCTGATTTCTACCAGATGTACAAAGAGGAGCTGGTATCATTCCTTCTGAAATTATTCCGAACAATACAAAAAGAGGGAATCCTCCCTAAGTCATTTTATGAGACCAACATCACCCTGTTACCAAATCCTGGCAGAGACACAACTGAAAAAGAAAACTTCAGGCCAATATCCATGATGAACATCGAAGCAAAAAAATCTTCAATAAAATACTGGCAAACCAAATGCAACAGCACATCAAAAAGCTTATTCATCTCAATCAAGTAGGCTTCATCCCGGGGATGCAAGGCTGGTTTAACATATGCAAATCTATAAACATAATCCATCATATAAACAAAGCCAAAGAATAAACCACATGATGATCTCAATAGATGCAGAAAAGGTCTTTGACAAAATTAAACAGCCCTTTATGCTAAAAACTCTCAATAAACTAGGAACCGATGGAACATATCTCAACATAATAAAAGCTATTTACGACAAACTCACAGCCAATATCATACTGAATGGGCAAAAAACAGAAGCATTCTCTTTGAAAACTGGCACTAGACAAGGATGCCCTCTCTCACCCATTCCTATTCAATACAGTATTGGAAGTTCTAGCCAGAGGAATTAGGCAAGAAAAAGAAATAAAGGTTATTCAATTAGTAAAGGAGGAAGTCAAATTATCTCTATTTGCAAACGACATGATTGCATATTTACAAGACCCCATTATGTCAGCCCCAAATCTTCTTAAGCTGATAAGCAACTTTGGCAAAGTCTCCAGATACAAAATCAATGTGCAGAAATCACAACCATTCCTATACAGCAATAACAGACAAACAGAGAGCCAAATCATGAGTGAACTTTCATTCACAATTGCTACAAAGAGAATAAAATATAAATACGTAGGAATACAACTAACAAAGGATGCGAAGGACCTCTTCAAGGAGAACTACAAACCACTGCTCAAGGAAATAAGACAGGACACAAACAGATGGAAAAACATCCCATGCTCATGGTTAGGAAGAATCAATATTGTGAAAATGGCCATACTGCCCAAAGTAATTTACAGATTGAATGCTATCTCCATCAAGCTACCATTGACCTTCTTCACAGAACTGGAAAAAAACACTTTAAACTTCATATGGAACCAAAGGAGAGCCCGCATAGCCAAGACAATCCTAAGCAAAAAGAACAAAGCTTGAGGCATCACGCTACTTGACTTCAAACTATACTACAAGGCTACTGTAATCAAAACAGCATGATACTGTTACCAAAACAGACATACAGACCAACGGAACAGAAGAGAGATCGTGGAAGCAATGCCACACATTTACAACCATCTGATCTTTGACAAAACTGACAAAAAAAAGGCAATGAGGAAAGGATCCCCTGTTCAATTAATGGTGTTGGAAGAACTGGCAAGCTGTGTGCAGAAAGCTGAAATTGGACTCCTTTCTTACACTTTACACTAAAATTAACTCCCAGTGCATTAAAGATTTCAACATAAGACCAAACACCATAAAAACTCTAGAAAAAAACCTAGGCAATACCATTCAGGACATAGGCATAGGCAAGGACTTCATGACTAAAACACCAAAAGCAATGGCAACAAAAGCCAAAATAGACAAATGGGGTCTAATTAAACTTAAGAGTTTCTGCACAGTAAAAGAAACAATCATTAGAGTTAGCCAGCAACCAACAGAATGGGAAAAAAATTTTTGCAATCTACCCATCTGACAAAGGGCTACTATCCAGAATCTACAAAGAACTAAAGCAGATTTACAAGAAAAAAACACACAACCCCATCAAAAAGTGGGCAAAGGATATAAACAGACACTTTTCTAAAGAAGACATTTATGTGGCCAACAAACATATGAAAAAATGCTCAACATTACTGGTCATTAGAAAAATGCAAATCTAAACCACGCTGAGATACTATCTCACACCAGTTAGAATGGTGATCATTAAAAATTCTGGAGACAACAGATGCTGGCAAGGAGGTGGAGAAAAAGGAACACTCTTACACTGCTGGTGGGAGTGTAGATTAGTTCAACCATTGTGGAAGACAGTGTGGTGATTCCTCAAGGATTTAGAAACAGAAATTCCATTTGACCCAGCAATCCCATTATGGGTATATACCCAAAGGATTATAAATCGTTCTACTATACAGACACATGCACATGTATGCTCACTGCGGTACTGTTTACAATAGCAAAGACCTGGAACCAACCCAAATGCCCATCAATGATAGACTGAACAAGGAAAATGTGGCACATATATACCATGTAATACTATGCAGCCATAAAAAACAATGATGGTGTCCTTTGCAGGGACATGGATGAATGTGGAAACCATCATTCTCAGCAAACTGACACAAGAACGGAAAACCAAACACCGCATATTCTTACTCACAGGTGGGTGCTGAACAATGAGACCATGTGAGCACAGGGAGGGGAACAACACACACTAGAGTAGGTTGGGGGGTGGGGGGGCTAGAGGGACAGCAAGGGTTGGGAAGCTGGGGAGGGAAAACACGGAGAAATGCCTGATATAGGCGATGGGAGGCCAGAGACTGCAAACCACCATGGCATGTGTGTACCTATGCAACAACCCTGCATGATGTGCACAGAGCTTAAAGTACAATAAAACAAACAAACAAAACAAAAAATATTTGCAAGTAAAGAGAAGAAATAAACAATTTGCTATTAATATAGCTACTGAATGATTAATATTCTCATAGGAAATTCAGGATATTTCAAAGTAAAGCAACAAAATAGAGTGGTGGGGAGCATGGAGGCCATGAGAATATACCTTGCAGATCTCCTACTGCAAGAAGTGTCAGTGACTGATGGCCCCGGCTGCTGTACTCTGAATAATCGTCATGTTTACACAGAGATCATTCTTTCATGAGATGCTCTCAACCAATGACTGAGCATGGCAGGGATGCTAAGATAGATCTATAGATTTCCTATCAACTTTTCCAAATGTTCTTAGAATTGCATTGCAGACTAAGACCCCCTCTCTCCCTCTCTCCTTGTGTTTCTACCTCCCTCCTTCCAGGCTAAGATCCTGCAAGAGCTTTCTCTAGCACCCTTCTCTGGCACCTTTCTTGGAGGCTAAAATCCCTCCTGCCTGCCCCTCCTCCCTCCCTTCTTACAAGTTAAGATCCCTCCCTCCCCTCTTGCCTGCAGGCTAAGATCTATCTCTCTCCCTCCCCCGCTTCCTTCCAGAGTTACTGGATTCAACTGTAAGTTGTCTAAAAACATCCCTCCCACCTTCCCATCCATCCTTCCTTCCTTCTGTACTTTCTCCCTCCCTGCCCCACTATGTTCCCTCCCCCTTAGCCCCACATTCCTTCCTACCCTCCACTCCTTTCTCTTCTTACCTCCATCCCTTCCTTTCCTACTTCCCTTCTTCCAGCCTCTTGCAGTTACCACCTATCTTCAGAAGGTTAATCTTTCTTAAATTCGCATTAGACATTAAACAACAGAGGCCACCAAGGTTGCAAATGATAAGGAATACTTCTACACTGTTGGTGGGAGTGTAAATAAGTTCAACCATTGTGGAAGACAGTGTGGCGATTCCTCAAAGACCTAGAAATACCATTTGACCCAGCAATCCCATTACTGGGTATATACCCAAATGAATATAAATCATTCTTTCATAAAGATACATGCATACATATGTTCACTGCAGCACTATTCCCAATATCAAAGACATAGAATCAACCTAAATGCCCATCAATGATGGACTGGATAAAGAAAATGTGGTACATATACACATGGAATACTATGCAGCCATGAAAAGGAATGAGATCATGTCCTTTGCAGGAACATGGATGGAGCTGGAAGCTGCTATCCTCGGCAAACTAACGCAGGAAAAGAAAATCAAGCACAGCATGTTCTCACAAATGGGAGCTAAACAATCAGAACACGTAGACACATTGTGGGGAACAACACATCCTGGGACCTGTTGGGGAGGGCTAGTGGAAGGAGAACATCAGGAAGAATAGTTAATGACTGGGCTTGATAACTAGGTGATGGGATGATCTGTGCAGCAAACCACCATGACACATGTTTACCTGTAACAAACCTGCACATCCTGCACATGTACCAGAACTTAACATAAAAGCTGAGGGAAAAAAAATCGGCCTTTTGAGCCCTTTTCTCAGTACACATTACCTGACAAAACAGGCAAAAACCTCAGTTCAAACATTCAGATGAAAATACCTAGATACTTGAGTATTATAAATACAACCTAAAAAGCAAAAACTATATGAAGCAGAATTACAGGAACATACAAACTAAAAACAGATATACAAAGAATAAAGAGAAAAAAGAATTAGTAATATGAAGAAACAAGAAGTCATAAAAATAAATTAATTAGAAATACTATATAAGAACATTACATCTATCTTAATAACAGGCTAACAAATTACAAACCCAGCACCATGCAGCATCTTCCACAATTTGGCAGGGACTTTGTGTGCCCACCAAGCTCAGAGACCCATCTCCAGTGTTGTACCCCCTTTTTTCTGGGAGGCCTCAGGTGACTTGGCTGCAGCCTCTGTCATTCTGTGACCTGCAGATACTAGGAGATCCATAGGGAGAACTCTGGAACACCAGAAAAGCCAAGAAATAAGATGTACAAATAAGAAATCATGTGTGCACACAGCAGGATAGTGACTATGTGCAAAGGAAGATAATCCTCAACAGAATCTGACCATGTCAGCACACTTAACTGAGACTTCCATCCTCCAGGAACTGAGAAAGAAGGAGGGGAACCAAGATGGCTGACTAGACGCAGCCAGGAAGAGCATCTTCCACCAAAAGACCAGACCATCAGGAAGACTGGCACACTCTAAGCAGATCTTCAGAAGGCAGGCATTGAGGGTGGTTGGAGGGAGGAAACAGACCCTGGGTAGAAGCAACTACATAATATGTCTACATAACAACACAATGACAAATCTACACATATCAATATTATGTAAACAGACTATAATACCCCACTTAAAAGGTGCAGGGTGACAACTTGGATAAAGAGGCAAAGCCCAACTGTATGTTGTTTTCAAGAGACCCATCTCATATGCAATGACACCTACAGACTTAAAGTAAAGGGATAGAGAAAAATCTACCAAGCAAATGGGATGGAAAAAAAAAAAAAAGGTTGCTATTCTAATTTCAGACAAGACAGACTTTATACCAAAAGGACAAAGGACCCTGATAATGATGAAAAGTTCAATACAACAAGAAGATTAAACTATCCTAAATATATATGCACCTAATACGAGAACATCCAGATTCATAAAACAAGTTTTTAGACACCTACAAAGAGACTTAGATACCCACAGAATAATACTGAGAGGCTTCAACACCCCACTGACAGTGGCATCACACTACCCCACTTCAAAGTACACTACAAGACTGCATTACCAAAACAGCATGATATTACATAAACAGATACACAGACCAATGGAGCAGGTTAGAGAACCCAGAAATAAAGCCACACATCTAAAACCATCTGATCATTGAAAAAGTCAACAAAAACTAGCAAAAGGGGAAAGGATTCCTATTTAATAAACAATGTTGGGATAACTGGCTGGTCATATGCAGAAGATTAAAACTGAACCCCTTCCTTTCACCATATACAAAAATAAACTCAAGATAAATTAAAGACTTAAGTGTAAAACCTAAAAAAAAAATTTTTTTTTAACCCTAGAAAAAACCTAGGAAATACCATCCTGGACATAGGTCCTGGCAAAGACTTCATGACAAAGACTCCAAAAGCAATTTCAACAATAAAAATTGTCGAGTGAAATTTAATTAAACTAAAGAGTTCTGAACAGCAGAAGAAACTATCAACAGAGTAAAAAGACAACCCACAGAATGGGAAAAATTATTTGCAAACTATGCATCTGACAAAGGTCAAATGTCCAGAATCTATAACAAACTTAATAAGCAAAATATAAGCAACCCTACTTTTAAAATGGGCAAAGGACAGACATTACTGAAAAGAAGACATACACATGGCCAACAAGCATATGAAAAAATGGTTAATATTATTAATCACTAGTGAAATGCAAATCAAAACTACAATGATACATCATCTCACACCAGTCAGAATGGCTGTTACTATTAAAAAGTCAAAAAATAATCGATGTGAGGCTATAGAGAAAAGGGAATGCTTACATAGTGCTGGTGTGAACGTAAACTAGTACAGCCATTGTGGAAAGCATTTTGAAGATCTTTGTCAAAAAATTTTAAACGGAACTACCATTCAACTCAGCAATCTCATTACTGGGTATGTTTAAAGACAGAGGGAATGGTATCAGTGGATTCAAGAAGTACCATAAGAAAGAAGTGATAGTGGGAATAAGATTCTTGATGAGAATCAAAGTATATAAAAACAGATGAAGAAGCCTTAGTGATTCTTAATGCCCCCTCTAGTGAAGTGCCCTACAACACACAGAAGACAATTCTCACAAATAAAATTAGGCTTTTCAGAGTAAGCACCAAGAAACAAGGGGGAAAATGTTATTAATGTAGGGCTGAGAGTTAGGGCAGCAAATTGTTTTAAAACTTAACCTTATATTAATATAAATTTTAACATGTTACAAAACCATGTATTTCTATAGTATGGTTGTAAGTAAAAAATTCATTAAAAATGAACAGTACATGCCAAATGTTAACAGATAGATTGTGAATTCAAAGACAAATTCCTATTACCCAACTTTCAAACAATAAATTACCTTTACTTAAAAAGATTAATTGGAATAATAAAGTCATTTTCTCTAAAAACTTCTAATCATGAATGCTAAAAACCACAAAACATCTTTTCCCTCTTCTATTATAGTCTAAACAGAACTTAGAGACAGAGTGACAGGGTTCAGGACATGCTACTCCAAAATGTGGTATCTTGGCATACTGAATATTTTAAGCTGTAGGAATTTGAGAAACAACATGTACAAGAATTTTTCTGGCCTTCCCTGAAGCAAGTCATAAGACCCTCATGTGAGAGGTGCCCTTCCTATACCTAAAGAATGGAGCATCTTTATCTCCATAGACACAGAGAGGAATCTGAATGAACAGGCTTTGCTAAATTTCCCCCAATGTATTATGCACAGTTTATATCCCCTTTGTCCTATAATATTTCTCTATCACACCTGGCATAAAAATATTCACGTTTAACCATTTATTTGGCTCTTCATTTCCTTATAAAGGCTCCCATATCACATAAAACATATTAAATAAATTTGCATGCTTTTCTCTTGTTAATATCTTTTGTTATAGGAGTTCCAGTCAATGAACATGAGTAGAAGAAAAAGATATTCTTCCTAACCTTACAGAAGCCTAACCACCAGATTATCAATGGTTGAATATTTAAGAATATAAAAAAGCATACAAAAGCACACCAATAAAAACATATCTATAATAGTTATAACAGGTTTAAAGCCACCCAAAGATTCAAGCATTTCATTACTCTGCCAAAAGTCACAAGAATCAGTGAAGATAATTCTGTGCGCCTTTATACTTTTACAAATAGGACTTGTTTAAATTTATCATGCCTTATGGCTAATAATGATGATACACTGTTGAGAACTGAGATCATGATTTAGTTTTATCATTTAAATTTTAGTGAAACAAATTATTAATTTAAAGTAAATAATTGCTAGGTTTACTAACAATGATAGGAAATTACCGGTTGGTTTGAAATTAACACCTTCATCCATCTTTATTAAGTCCAGGGATGATAAATCATTCAGATTCTTCAAACATAATTCTGTTTAATCATAGAAAACACATTTTAATTTTAGTAAAATAGGGAAGTAGGGCAAAATAACTTATTAAATATGCTAAAGTTGTGTTATTACTGTGTAATTGTTCTAGAAGAACCATAGTCCCTACTTAAATAAACCATAGTCCCTAATTTAAATAAAAAAACTAATATGCTAAAAACATTTTCTAATAGTAACAAGAATACATGTAATAAAAATAACATTCAGTAAGTAGAAATAACACTTAAAACTTGGAATATTTAAATATATACATGTATTAATTTAATTCTCAAAACATCACAATAAGGTAGACACTGATATTTTCATATACAGGTTAGGAAACTAAAGAATAGAGGCTAAGTAACTTGCTGCAAGTCTAAGTAACCACTTTGTTATCTGCCTTCCATTAAGGCAGAGCTTTTCTTTTTCTTTTGTCTTTAAACTTCGATCAAAGACATATTAATATGTGTACAAAGTATAAGAAGTCAAATAGTTCTGTAAAGATTATTCCAAAAATCACCAGTTCTTCCCTGCTTCCTTGTTTGCCACTTTCTTGAAGCAACAACTTCAAACTGTTTTAAATGATGCTTTTAGGTGTTTACTTTTGTTTCTCTGACAGGAAGCAATGCTAGTTCACGCTCACTATTGATGGGCATCAGAGCAATTGTAGTAATCTGCTGCTACGGTTCCTTCCCTGCCTCATGTTATAGTCCAGGAGATGTAAGACAGTTCAGAGCAGACAGTGGGAATACTCTAATAGTTCAATCCTAAATCAAGCAGCCACTCACAAAAACGCCCTTAGAGTTCTTTGGAAAATACTTGAGTGTAAACAACACTGTTCAGACAGCTTGTAAGTACTGAAGTCTTTTCTAATTTTCTTAATTATCCACTATTAAATCAGTTCATTACCCATGACTTGGTAAGTCAATGAAAAATGCTTACTTTATTATATGCTGAGAATGATTTTAAGCTCTATGTTTACAGCAGTTAACAAGATAAGGTTCTTCTTTTTTAGAACTTATATTTTACAGAAGAAAGCAATCAACATACAAACAAATAATAGTTTCACCTATACTATAAAGAAACATAAGGCTGAGAAAGAACCTATATAGAATGATTGTGTAGAGTTTTAACGAAAGCTTCTTTTTTCTTTTTTTTATTTTGACAGGGTCTCACTCTGTTACCCAGGCTAAAATACAATGGCATGATCACAGCTCACTGTAGCCTCAACCTCCCAGGCCCAAGGAATCTTCCCACCTCAGTCTCCTGAGTAGCTGGAACTACAGGCATGTATCACTACATTCAATTAAAAAAAAAAAAAAAAAAAAAAAAACTTTGTAGAGGTGGGATCTCCCTATGTTGTCCAGGCTGCTCTCAAACTCCTGAGCTCAAGGGATCTGCCCACCTTGGCCTCCCAAAGGGATTACAGGCATGAACCACCATGCCTAACCTATATGTATTTCTCATAAATGTGATATATTTTCTAATAGAGAGTAAGGCGATCCTCACCCTAATTGTCAAAATAAACATACTACCTTTTCTAAAAACAAAGAAAACAACAATAATATCATTATAGAATAATTCTGTTTTCCTCTCAGTAAAAGTGGATGTAAATAAGATACTACAGGAAGACCCTTCTAAAAAGTTAATATTTGAACAGAGACCTGAATAAAATGAAGGTGCACACCACGTAAAATATGCAAGGAGCATTCCAAAAATAAGGAACAAAGTGTACAAAGGACCTGATGTGGAAACAAGCTTGGTGTATTTAAGGCATAGCAAGAGGCCAATTTTGTAAGAGTAGAATAAGAGAGAGACTGAGAGGACCTCAGAAACAAGAAGGTCACTCTGACCTTTCCTTGCCTTTCTGTGTGAAGCATGGTCATAAAGGAATTCTCCGACCTACCTTGTCTAAAAGTCTAAGACCCTAGTTCCGGGGTATGGAATGGTCCTGTCTCATACTCAGAAAGAAAGAATACTACACAGAGAGGCCAACAAGAATCTGAACAAATAGGCCTTGATAAGTTCCTCCCAGTTTAGTAACATTAGATAACATCCTTTTTGTCCAATCAAGTTTCCTGACAACTACCCATTTTTTCTCATCAAACTTGCCATAGAAATACAGTTTTCCCTGGGTCTTTGGGTCTTAATTTTTGAAGGATCCCATATCATATACAACTTTTGATTATATAAATTTGTTATGCTTTTCTTTTGTTATCTGTCTTGTTACAAGAGTGTCAGCTATGAACCTTGCAATGAATGAGAAAAAGATGTTACTTTTTTTCTCTCCTCCAATACCAAAACCTTAATATTCAGTTATATTTAGCTATTCTTGTTTAAAAGGCAAAACTCTGCTAACCCTTTAATGACTGAAGATAAGGCAAATGTGAACTGTCATTCTGCTAATTTAATAAAAGATAATACATTAAAGTAATTCAAATATAGCAATATATCTCTTGAAATGTCTAATTGCTTGAGTGTGTTTGATCGCTATTTTCACAATATATTTCATTTAAAAAATTCCATTACAAAATTAATCAACACCTTTAAAATAACACAACTATTTTATAATCTGTATTTCAACATGAATACAGCAGCATTATGAATATATGCTATTGGTTATGACACGGTTTTTTGGTTTTGAGACAGAGTCTTCCTCTGTTGCCCAGGCTGGAGTGCAGTGGTGTGATCTTGACTCACCGCAACCTCTGCCTCCCAGGTTCAATCAATTCTCCTGCCTTAGCCTCCTGAGTAGCTGGGACTATAGGCACATGCTGCCATGCCCAGCTAATTTTTGTATTTTTAGTAGAGATGAGGTTTCACCATGTTGGTAAGGCTGGTCTTGAACTCCTGACCTCGTGATCCACCCACCTCAGCCTCCAAAAGTGCTAGAATTACAGGTGTGAGCCACTGCACCTGGCCATGACCATGTTTTAACAACATATTTATTCTTTAAGCAAGACAATTTTACTCCTTCATCTTTATCTCCACATTTTTATTTGCCACACATATATATCCAAGTAGAGAATAAATTTAAATTGGCTAAATATTTTTAGTTGATATAACATATTTTCTTTTACTAAAGACAGAGTCTCAACACAATGAAAACGTAGCAATTTCTAATCCAAATAAATGCCTAACAATATTTTGTTATTTTTAAAAACAAGTAAAAAACACCAGGTGATTAACTGAATAACAAAGCTGAGATTAAGTAGGAATATATCTTTGGCACAGGTTGGAATACGAAGCCCATAATCAATCTAGGCTTATATTTTTCAATTAAGTAGAAAAGAAAAAATACATGCTGGACATGGTCGCTCACACCGATAATCTCAGTGCTTTGGGAGGCAGACATGGGAGGATCACATGAGACCAAGCTGGGAAACACAGTAAGACCTGCTTTCTACAAAAAATACAAAATTAGCCAGTTGTTGTGACTCATGCCTATAGTTGCAGCTACTCAGGAGGCTGTGGTAGGAGGATCATTTGAGCTCAGGAGTTCAAGGTTACAGTGATCATGCCACTACATTCCACCTTGGGTGACAGAGTAAGATTGTCCCTTAAAAAAAAAAAGAAAAGAAAAAATATGTAGACTGTGTATCTGTAGGCACATTTTCAATGATCAGAGTCATGTTAGAAATAAAAACCAAATAAACTAAGTTAACATTTTATACAAAAAAAGATATTCTGATAGAATTAATAAATTCATTAATTCAGCAAAAAAGTGCATATGACAAGCTTTATTTATGTGTAAAAAAGAAATAGTTCTCATTACTTTTCTGCATACAAGTTTTCTTCTTAAAAAATAATTTACAAAAGCATATTCTTACTTTCACAATAACTGAACTTTTTCACTAAAATATATACGATCTAATTTTTAGAATGAAATGTAACTAACCTTGTAATTTTGCTTCAATTCCATCTTTATTCAATCCAGATGCAAAACCTGCATGTCATGAAAATTTACAAAGAGTAAAACAGAATGAATTTAATTCATCTTTACAGGCTCAGTTTATACTCCTGTTAACTAGAGAAGAGTAGTCTAATTAAATCTTATATAAGAAAAAATAAACCTCAGCTTACTGAGTTCAAATAAGGCTTAAATATCCATAAAAATAGCAAACAGGAATACCATATTTTAACAACAATGGTATGGAATAAATTCCCAAATGTTTTACATATAGCAAATATCTGCCAAGTGATTAACATGTTTTAATGAACATTCATTATAACATGAATGTTCCAATGAAAACATGTTTGGTAATACAATCATTTTGTGCTACTCACTGAAGTTGAAACTAAACACACCCTTTAACACAACAATTTCACTCCTAGGCACATACCCACAGATACATGTATACATGTGTATCCAAAAACATATATAACAATGTTCACAGCAAGATTATTTAAAATTAATAATTTCCTTTTGTCAAAAGATTTAAATAAATCTAATGAAATATTTTCCATTTACATGACATGAAAGAATAGATAAAGCTAGCCTATGGTATGTAAGTCAGAACAGCATTTACTTCTGGGGGCAAATACTGACAGAGAAGGAGCATAAGGGAACATCTAGAAAATGTTCTATATCTTAATCTGGGCTGTTGTTACATGTGTGTATACACACATATACTTAACATCCTTGACCTGTATACCTATTTGTGCAGTTTACTATAAGTGATCTCTCAATTTAAAAAAGTAACTACAGAAAATAAGGTGACTATGAAAAGGAAGAAATGAAAATTAAAACATGAAAAGATATCAATATTCATATATAATATTGATAAAAACACACAAGTATACATCCTGAAGGAAAGGTTGGAGAAACAAAATATGCATTTTTGAACACTGCTGGTAGGTATATAAACTACTAAAGTAGCAATTTAGCAACAGGTATCAAATTTATAAATGCATATATCCCTTGACACAGGAATTTCATTTCTAGAGATTTATCATACAGATAAGATTCATACATGCAAAAAATGCAGGGATTTTTTTACTGCACTATTTGTAATATCAAACAATTAGAAAAACTATAAATATCCATCAATTGGGGATCACTTAAATGGGTGATACATAAGTAAGTGGAATATTATTTAGCTATTAAAAAAAGCTTCCAGGCAGGCATGGTGGCTTACAGATACAATCCCAGCACTTTGGGAGGGTAAGCCGGGAGGATCATTTGAGCCCAGGAGTTCCAGACCTGCCTGCGTAGCACAGGGAGACCCTGCTTCTACATTTTTTTTTTTTTCAAAAGTTAGCCAAGTGTGCTGGCATGTGCCTGTAGTACCAGCTATTCAGGAGGCTACAGTGAGAAGATCGCTTGAGCCCAGAAGGTTGAAGCTGCAGTAAGCTGTGATCACACCATTGTACTTCAGCCTGGGCAGCAGAGCAACAGCCTGTCTCAAAAAAGCTTCCAAGACATACTAAGAGAAAATGAATACGCAGAAGACTAAACTAATGGAGGTTTAAAAAAATATGCCCACAAGGCCAGGTGCGGTGGCTCATGCCTGTAATCCTAGCATTTTCGGAGGCCAAGGCAGGTGGATCACTTGAGATCAGGAGTTTGAAACCAGCCTGGTCAACATGGCAAAGCCCCATATCTGCTAAAAATACAAAAAAATAGCCAGGTGTGGTGGCACATGCCTGTATTCCCAGCTACTCAGAGATGTAAGGCAGAGAACTGCTTGAAGCTGGGAGGCAGATGTCACAGTGAGCCGAGATTGTGCCACTGCACTCCTGCCTGGGCTACAAAGCGAGACTGTCTCAAAAAAAAATTTTTTTTCCACAAATTATTTGATACTCTGCCCTCTAAGAGATGAACTTAATCCCTGTCACCTTCATATAACCAGGACTCAGTTGAGTTGCTTCTAAAAAACAGAATGAAGCAGAAGTAATGATGTGTGACTTCAGAGACAAAGTGATAAGAAGATACTGCTGCTTCTGATTTAGTCTGTCTCTGTCCCTGTCTCTCTGTCTCTCCCTCTCTGCCTCTCTCTTTCTCTTGGGTCATTCATTCTTAGGAAGGTTGGCTACTATGCTATGAGGAAAGATCCACCTGGCAAAAAAGACTGAGGCCTGCCAACAGCTGTGAAACTGAGGCCTCTACCCTATAGCTCCGCGAGTGAGATAACTTAGAAGTGAACCTTCAAGCCCCAGGAAAGGCTTCAGATGACTGCAGCCCTAGCTAACATCTTGTTGCAATACAGCCTCTGACCCAGAGCCACTTAAGACACTCCCAGATTCCTCACCCATATAAGCTGTGTGAGATAATAAAATCTGGTTGTTTCTAGATGACTTGTTTTGGGGTAATTTGTTACAAAGCAATAGAAAACTAATGCAGTATGCCACCAGTTGTGTTTAAAAGGTGGGAAAATAAAATTACACTTTCTTATTTACTTTTACATGCAAAAAAAATTATATAAAAAAGGGTATACTAATGATTACAGAACTAGGGGAGGGAAAGGGGAGATGGGGAATTGAACAACTGTGTGGGTGGGAATACGTATGGAAGACTTTTAGCTGTATATATTCCTTTACTTTATGATTTCTGAGCTAAGTAAATATATTACCTAGTTGAAAAACAAATTTTTAAGTGATATGAATATTTATACAGATATTCTTTTAATATAGGCTTATTATTTTTTTTTTTTTTTGAGACGGAGTTTCACTCGTAACTGAGGCTGGAGTGCAATGGTGCGATCTTGGCTTACCGCAACCTCCACCTCCTGGGTTCAGGCAATTCTCCTGCCTCAGCCTCCTGAGTAGCTGGGATTACAGGCACATGCCACCATGCCCAGCTAACTTTTTGTATTTTTAGTAGAGACGGGGTTTCACCGTGTTGACCAGGATGGTCTCGATCTCTTGACCTCGTGATCCACCCGCCTCGGCCTCCCAAAGTGCTGGGATTACAAGCTTGAGCCACTGTGCCCGGCCCAATATAGGCTTATATTAATTCATCTTTGAGATCTGAAAGTTTTGAACCTCTTGCATTAGAATGATACTGTAATGAGTTAGGCTTTAATCTGGTACTCAACAACTCCAGGTATAGGTTAAAATAACCTATACCACATGAAAAAACCTCTGGTAGCCACATAACCAGATGTGGGTTAGCTTTAGAAGCAAGATGAAAATTGCAGCAGCAAAAATAGTACTATATACTTTCATTTCTTATAAATTAAAAACTAAACAGTCATAAAACTCAGAATAAGTGAGCAGTTGAACACCAAATACAGACAAAATTCAAAACTTTTTATAACTTTAACTTATTTTCAATGATTTATTCATTTCTGTTTTTATCAGAGCTGAACTTTTTTCTACTAGGTTTATTTTTAATGGTGCTGATTTCAAAAGTTATTGAAACACTAAAAGTAAAACAGATAAAAATTTCTCAGTTTGCCTACTATTGTCTCTAAATGTATTTGGGACTGTTGGTACCTTTTATTTTTATTTTCTATTAGTTTCTGTAATCTATCTATTCTGTAACTTATTAATATAAATACAGGCCTAGCTGGCTTGAAAAAATTACTACTTTTCCAAGTCAAAGTAACAAACCGTAATGAGATGGATTTTTCAAGGCTCTGATATAAAGCAAAGTTGATCGTATCCATTCCAAAGCAATATTCACATCCGTGATGGTATGCAGTACTATTTCTGCATTTAAATGCTCAATAAGATGTCTGTGCAAACTAATGAAAAAAAACTTTGCATTACAAATATGCATTTCAATGCCATAACTCAAACTTTTCAAAGTTAATAATATATAATATACCCATTGCTACTTTACTAATTCATGAAATATAACTTAATTTCCAAAAACATAAAAGAAGAGCTTAAAAAGTCAGTTCAACTTTTTAAAAGGCTTCAGATATATCTCTCTACTCTATGGCTATAGAAGACAGACTATTGCTTTAACAAAAGTTAAAGCATAAATTATATCCTACTTTCTCCAAAACAGAATACATTAAATACCTTACTAATAGGTCCCAGACTGCCTCTATTATTAAATTAAAATAAGATGTGAAAATGACACTTCTCCTCTATTACAAATTAGGGTTATAAACAAGAATACATGCTTGCCAAGAAATACCACTGAATAAAACTACTACCTTTTAAAAAAATATATAAACTTTCTAGTTAAATTGTTGAAAACTTTCCAGAAGATGGCCTTAAAAAAAAAATCTCCAAACCAAATTTTCTTTTGATATTTTAAAAGGAAATAAAATAAGCTATATTAGCATCAGTATCTTTTTGGAACATTTTCTGTATTACCTGCTTTCTACAGTGTCTCTACAAGCTAACATCTGAATGTATTTGTCTCTTGTACTTGATCGAGTCATGATAACTGCAGTGGCTGTAGTGTCAAACTGGGGAAAAAAAAAACAGGGACATTTAGTGAAGAAGAGCACATCTTGGTACCAGTCCTCTGCAATAACTCGAGACTTTAATTGTATATTAAATAGTCTCTCACTAATATTACTTTTAGCCTGATATAATTACGACATGCTAATCAAAAAATATCAAAAATGGCTTTTTGTTTTTATCATGTTTTTAAGTATAAAAAGCAAAGTTATTGTCACTTACTTGAGGTCGACCAGCTCTACCAATCATCTGTAGAATATCTGTTTCACTGTACTCTTGAAACAGTCCTCCAGCATAATGCATTGTAGATTTTATAACTACTAGGTGAGCAGGCAAATTTACTCCCATAGCTAAAGTACTGGTAGTAACTGCATCAGATTAAGACATAGTAATTTCAATCCATTTAACTTTATTGCTTCAGAAAGACTTTTTTAAATAAAAGACATTCTTATAAATATAATAAAAACTCATATATAAGAAATTTAGAAAAGAAAAAAGAACATTACAAGCTAAAATAGTAACACACCTTAAATCCAAAAACCTATTAAATTATTGTTTTTCAAATTACACTATGTTCAGTAATATGATAAACAACTAAATACTGCCAGAGAATTTACTGTGGCATCTACATGCATAGGTTAACCACTTAATTTTAGATTATCAGAAGAAAAGCAGAAACAAGCAGTATACTCGAGATTTTTCTTTTCTTCCTCTTAGAAATAATTTTCCAAAATATTTTATAGTATCCACAAAAAATATGTTTTACTTACAAAGAACTGGTAAATCTCCAACACTAAAAGCTCCCTCAACTACTTTTCTATCTGACAGCTCCATACCAGCATGATGATAAGCAGCGCCATCTTTTAAGATATCTGTAGCAGAAATGTATCACCTGTTACTATTAATATTTCATCAATAATTGTCACCTTTTATCTATATGTGAAAACGCTATTCAAAAATTATCTCTAAACCTACCTCTCAGTTTTGAATCTCTTACAGAATATGCATACTTCTGTAACCTATTTAAAAATATCATAAAATTATTGGGTTACTCCTAGTAACATTAGAGAACTCTGAAATGTTTTTATTAATTATTTTAAAACAAGAGATAATCAAAAAATTTTCTCAATATCAATATCTGAAAACTATCTTTAAGAAGTAGAAAATATCTAAGTTTCATATTCAAAAGTCCCTAAACTTATCAGCTATAATATTAAAGCTCACTTTTAAACCAAGAATTTGGAAAACTCATTTTCCACAAGAAAAAAACATAATTGGTGATTTGAGTTAGATATAAGTCTACTCTCATAATTTCTCTAAAAAATTCTGTAGAAAGTAACAATTTCTAAAACTACTATATCACAAGTAAGCCAAACAAAACAAAACAAAACAAACATGGTAATAAACAATAGTTGTTTGCAGTGCTGTGAGACATGGTATTTAAGAAAACTAGGTTGGGAGGAAGCAAGATGATCGACTAGAGATGCCTAATGCTCATCCTCCTCCCCCAAAAAGGAGCAAAACAATGAATAAACAACTTAACTACATTTTGACCAGACTGACTAAAGGAAAGTGCCTCTCTATAAATTTGAAACAGATTATTATTCTACCAGTTGTGCAGACATCAATACAGAGACACAGGAAACATATAAAAAAAAAATGCATACACACACAAGAAACACAACACCCCCAAATGAACACAATAATTCTCCAGTAACTGATTCCAAAAAAGCCAGAAATTTTTAAATTGCCTAAAAAGGAATTCAAAGTAATGATTCTAAGGAAACTCAATGAGATACAAGAGAATACAGATATACAGTGCAATGAAATCAGGAAAACAATTCATTATCTGCAAAGGAAAGTCATTCAAAAAGAACCAAACAGAAATCTTGGAGCTAAAGAATTAAATTAATAAAATAAAAAACAGAGAGCTTCAACAGCAAACCAGAACAAGCAGAATAAAGAATCTGTGAAATAAAGTTAGGTTTCTGAAATAGCCTAGTCAGAGGGAAAAAAAAGAAAATAATAAAAAAGAGTGAAGAAAGCCCATAGGACTTATGGGACACCATTAAACAAACAAGTATTCATATTATGGGGGTTCCAGAAGGAGAATAATAAGGAAAGGGCATAGAAAGTTTATTTAACAAAATAATTGCTGAAAACTTCCCAAGTCTTGGGAGATATGTGGACATCCAGTTCCATAAATCTCAAAATCCCCAAAAATGTTCAAACCCAAAAAGGTCCTCATTGAGGCACACTATAATCAAAATACCAAAAGTCAAAGACAAAAAGAGCATTTTAAAAGCAGTTAGAGAAAAGTGTCAAGTGATTTATAGGGGAATCTCCATTAGACTATCAGTGGATTTCTCAGCAGACACCTTGCAGGCCAGGAGGGAATGAGATGATATACTTGAAGTCCTAAAAGAAGACAATATTGCCAGTCAACAAGACCACATAAAGCAAAGCTGTTCATCAGAAATGAGGAGAAATAAAGTCTCTGCCATATAAATAAAAGCTGAGGAAATTCACCAATAGACCTGCCTTGTAAGAAATGATTAAAGCAGTTATTTTACTAGAGACAAAAGAATAATAATTAGTATCATGAAAACCTATGAAAGCATAAAACACACTGGTAGAGGTAAATACATAGTCAAATTAAAAATGTGCAACTACCGTAATAGTGGTGTGTAGGTCTTTCAAATCTCTAATATGAAGGTAAAAAGCCAAAATGGTCAAAAATAGAGCTACAATGAATGGTTAAGGAATACTAAATATAAAAAGATGTAAACTGTGTCAACAAACATAAATTATGGTGAAAGGGCAAAAATGTAGAGTATTTGTATGTGACTGTGACTGAGGTTCAGTTGTTACCAGGTTAAAATAGTCTATTACAACTATAAGATATTTTATGTAAGCCTTGTGGTAACTGCAAAGCAAAAAGCTACAGGAGATACAAATGAGAAAGGAAAGGAATCAAAGCTCAGCACTACAGAAAAATGACAAATCACAAACTTACATAACAAAAGGAAGAAAGGAACAACAGATCTACCAAACTGGAAAACAATTAAAATAGCAGGAGTAAGTCCTTATCTATCAATGAATCAAATTCTGAAGGTAAATGAATCAAATTCTCCAGTCAAGACACAGAGTGTCTAAATTGATAGAAAAGAAACAAAAACAAGATCTAACTATATGCTGCCTACCAGAGATCCAACCATCCTAGCTAAGAACACAGGCTGAAAGTGAAGGGGTAGAAGAAAACATTCTATATAAACAGTAACCAAAAGAGAGCCGGGTGGCTATTCTTACATAAGATAAAACAGACTTCAAGTCAAAAACTGTTACAAGAGGCAAAGAAGGTCATAATTTGATGATAAAGGGGTCACTTCATTAAGAGCGCATAGGAATTGTAAATATATAACCACCCAACGCTGAAGCACTTGAATTTGAATCAGGAAGAAATACAAAGCTTAAACAGACCAATAACACATAATAAGACTAAAGTAGTAATGAAAATCTTCCAACAAGGAAAAGCCGAGAACCAGATGGCATCACAATTGAATTCTATCAAACATTCTAAGAAGAATTATTACCAATACTTCATAAACTATTCCCAAAAAATAGAGCTAGAAGGAATACTTCCAAACATATTTTTTGAGGCTACTATCACTTTGATACCTAGGCCACATAAAGACACTGCAAGAAAACTATAGGCCAGTTATCTCTGATGAACACTGATACAAAAATTCTCAAAAAAATATAAGCAAACTTAATTCAACAACACATCAAAAAAGATTATACATCATGGCCAAGTGGATTTATTCCTGGCAAGCAAGGCTGGTTTAATACATGCAAATCAACCACTGTGAAATACCACATTATAAATGAAAGATAAAAAACACAAGATCATCTCAATTGGTGCAGAAAAAGCATTTGACAATTCAACATCCTTTCTTGATAAAATTTTTTAACATACAGGCATATAAGGAAAACTTCTCAACTAACATAACAAAGGCCATTTATGAAAAACCCATAGCCAACATCATCATCAATGGGAAACAACTGAAAGCTTTTCCACTAAGATACAGCACAAGGCAAGGATGCCCACTTTCACCACTTCTACTCAACATAGTACTGGAAGTGCTAGTAAGACCAATCAGATAAGAAAAAAAAAAAAGAGAGAGAATTCAAATTCGAAAGGAAGAAGTAAAATTATCTTTATTTGCAGAAAACATTATCTTACACGTAAAAAAACTCAGACTCATTAAAAAAACTGTTAGAACTAATAATTCAGTGAAGTTGGAGGATTCAAAATCAACATACAGAGATTAGTAGCATTTTTAAATACAAATAATCTAGCTGAAAAAGAAATCTAGAAAACAATCTAGATCCTATTTATAATAGCATCAAAAAATAAAATGCTTGCGAATAAATTTAATTAAGGAGGTAAAGTACACTGAAAGCTACAAAACAATGGTGACAGAAATTGAAGACAAAAATAAATGGAAAGATATCCTGTGCTCATGAATTGAAAGAATTAATATTGTTAAAATGCCCATACTACCCAAAGCAGTAGAGATTCAATAAAATCTCTATCAGAATTCCAGTGGCATCGTTCACAGAAATAGAAAAAAAAAATCATAAAATCAGTATGGATATACAATAAACCCTGAATAGCAACAGCAAAACTGAGAAGAGAAAGTTGGAGGTACACTTTCTGATTTAAAATTACACTACAGGCCAAGCATGGTGGCTTACACCTGTAATCTTAGCACTTGGGGAGGCTGAGGCGGGCAGATTATGAAGTCAGGAGATCAAGACCATCCTGGCTAACACGGTGAAACCCCGTCTCTACTAAAAATAAAAAATATTAGCCAAACATGGTGACACATGCCTGTATTCCCAGCTACTCGGGAGGCTGAGACAGGAGAATCACTTGAACCTGGAAGGCAGAGGTTGCAGTGAGCTGAGATTGCGCCACTGCACACAGCCTGGGTAATAGCACAAGACTCCATCTCAAAAAAAAAAAAAAAAAAAAAAATTATACTACAAACCTGGACTAACCAAAACAATACAGCACTCGTATAGTAACAGAAACACAGACAAATGGAACAGAACAGAGAACCCAGAAATAAGTCCAAACATATACAGTTTTCCATCAGGGCACCAAGAAAAATGGGAAAACAATAGTTTCTTCCATAAATGAGGCTGGAAAAATAATTTCCATATGCAAAAGAATAAAACTGTACCCTTATCTTATATCATACACAAAATCAACTAAAAGATCGACAAAAGATCTAAATATAAGACCTGAAACCACAGAACTTCTAGAAAAGAACATAGGGGCAAAGCACCTTGATATTGGCCTTGGCGATGAAATTTTGGGATATCATACCCAAAGCAAAAATAAATAAATGGGAATACATTAAAGTAAAAAGCTTCTGCAAAGCAAAGGAAGCAATCATCAAAATAAAAAGACAATCTATGGACTAGAAAAAAAAATCTGGAAACCACATATCTGATAAGGGGTTAATATCCAAAATTTATAAAGAACTCTTACAAATTAATAGCATTAAAAAGCCAATTTAAAAGTCAGCAAATGATCTGAAAGAACAATTCTTTTTTTTTTTTTTTTTTCCTTTTTTTCTTTTTTGAGACGGAGTTTCGCTCTTGTCACCCAGGCTGGAGTGCAATGGCGCGATCTCAGCTCACCGCAACCTCCACCTCCTGGGCTCAGGCAATTCTCCTGCCTCAGCCTCCTGAGTAGCTGGGATTACAGGCACACGCCACCACGCCCAGCTAGTTTTTTGTATTTTTAGTAGAGACGGGGTTTCACCATGTTGACCAGGATGGTCTTGATCTCTCGACCTCGTGATCCACCTGCCTCGGCCTCCCAAAGTGCTGGGATTACAGGCTTGAGCCACCGCGCCCGGCCTGAAAGAACAATTCTCCAAAGAAAACATAAAAATAGATCCATCCATGATAGCCTATTAAAAGTAGCTGCAGCCTACAACACTCACAGAGAGGAAT